>NC_056743.1:932263177-932380653 GCF_019279795.1 Protopterus annectens | reverse complement strand
TTACAATTTTTTTCCCGGGGCAGCCCCCAAAAATTTGGACCAATAATTTGTGGCCCTCGGGGGAAGAGCTCTTCCTGGCTATCAGAGTGGACAGAGCCCTCAGAATCTTCATCTGAAGGAACAGGGTCAGAGGGTTCAACCCGGCCTTTTATCAGAAGGAGGCTGGGATCCTCTCTCAGGATGGGCCTGTGAACCTCTAATCATGGAAATTAAATCAGCAGCCATGGACATATTTTGTGTCTCTGGAGTAGGCTGAGGTAAGGATTTAGAAGTAATATGCTTTGTTTTGCTGGCTGCCTTAGCCCTAGTGTAGGCCTTAATAGACATGGCCATAGGAGGCCTGGCAGCTCCATCGCAGGAGTGACCTTGTCTACAGCAATGGTCTCGGCATTTCCTCGGTTTCAGTATCCAGAGGAAAATCGATAACTGGCGCCGGAGTGATGTCCGAATCGAGTCGCCGGTAATGCGGTGTCTTCGGTTCGAGCGTGGAGTGACCGCCTCAGAGGGAACCGGAGCACTCGCTAGGTTTTGGCGTGGAGTCAGTAGATGCGGCCGAGGATGTCGGTCCCGGCCTTTTGCTTTTTGGGAGTTTGCGATGTCGGAAGATCCAACGGCATGGTGTAAGCAAATTTATCGGCGAAAAAATCTTCAGCGAACTCCGCCCGGCGCCTGAGAGTGCGCTTGTTGAAGCGAGCACAGGCTACACAGGCCGAGACGTCGTGGTCTGGGCCCAGGCAAGGAAGACAGTAAGAGTGGAAATCCTTATGAGGTATTTGTTTACCACAAGAAAGACAGTTGTTAACTTTTTCAGTAATTTCTGACATCGGCTGAGGCAAGAAAAGGTCCCCAACGGGGTACTTAGCTTTTGATGACTTCGCATCTAAGAATACAGGAGCTGACCGACCGGCACTTGCGAACTGCTTCTGCTTCGGCACCGCGGCAAGAAAGACTGAAGAAAATGGCGCCGGCTGATGCTTATGTACTCCAGCCGCTCTGACGTCGGAGAGAAATGCGACATCAGCCGACGTCGGACCCAGACTTTGGAATCCGGCCGACCGAGGGCTGCCTGAGGCAGGACAACCCACATGTTATGACTGCAGTTGCATTCTTGAAGGACATCCCACATGAACGCAGGGAGGACATGCAGACTATGCACAGAAAGCAACCTAGCCGAGAATTAAACTGGTTAACCTCTTCCTGTGAGGAGGTAACACAAACCACTGCATCACTGCAGTGTCCAAAAATAAAAAATAAAAAAAAAACATCATCTCTATCAAAGTTAAAAGGGTCTCTGGTGGATGGTACCATACCACATTCTTTGATTATCTTGCATCTTTACCCAAATATTTACAGAGACACAGCATTATAAAATAGACTGATAAAATGGGCTTATCAACAAGGATGAGAATTGCTACCATCTCAGTAACCTTCCCTCAATCTCAAATACTTTAAGGTTGTAAGCATGTCTGGATGGAAGTGACACAAAATGGTGGAGGTCTGACTAGTGTAAATGTCATGTCAGGCTCTAAAGGTGGCATCCCTTGAGAAAGAGCTTAACTGATGCTGTTCAAGTCACACTGACAGACTGCTAGGTAAATGGAATATATTGTATGTAATTCTATACAATAAGTAAAGAAATGCATCAGCAAGCACGTATCACTGGATATGTGTTAGTATTTTCTTCCTTAATTCTATTCATCTAACTTTGCAAAGCATTCAGTAACTATTCTGGATTATCTAATTCAGGATTTCCAGCCTGCAGTAAACATTTATTTAATGCTGTTAACTAAGACCACATGTTTCCTGCAATAGGGATCTGCACTCTTAATGACTACTATGCTTATATGTTTAATGACCTTGTGAAGGCAAATATAAATGCTGCTGCTCATGGAATGCCGTTGGACTAATGAGTTTAGACTAGTTAGAGCATTATCTCCTAAGACTTATTTATTCCAGCAGCTGTATATGTCCTTTGTAGGCATGTAAATTACTTTTACTCCCACTGTAATACACAGTTAAAGCAAGCATAAATGGAAGCTAAATGATGCCAATCTCTCATATTCAGCGCACTTCTTACTAGTTATTACAAACAGGCAGCTTAAATAGTGGTAAATTACAAATTGTGACTTCTTTCTTCATGCCCACTGGCTAAAATGCCAGCATGCGCTAATTCTGGCGATAACATAGAACATTGGACTGCACACAAGTGAAGATCCATAACAGGAAGTAGTGTGGTTATGCAAGATCCAGTGCTCTCTATCACCTCAAAATACTGTTACCACCCAAGATAACAAAAGTAAATTCAAGCATTGTCTACTATCACTGAGACAGCTGATTGTCAGTTTGGTATGTACCTCTCAACTGCCCTCACTGCGGGTTACACTCAATAATGCAAAACACTAATAGGTTTACTCAGAGATTCATAGACTGTTACTAGGCTAATAAAGTACAGTTGTGTACACTGGCCATAAATGTAGATGTTCGAGTGTATTCACTGTTGCAGTCATTACATTTGGGTTATCTGCTTGCAGGTAGCACTCAGTCGGCCTGATTAACAAAGTCTTGGGTCCTGCATCGGTTGCTGTCCCTTCTTCCATGACGTCAGGTCGTCAGGGGTATAAAACATGCAGCCGACACCATTACATCAGTTTTTCTTGCCCCAGATGTCAGGTGCCCCCTAATGGTAAGCAATTAAATATAAAAGTACAAAGATACACCTCCAACAAAAAAAGCAAATACACCAAACGGCTTTTAAGCATAGTAAAGGAAAGTAGAGGTATAGCCAAAAGAAGTTAGGGGGCTGGAGGGAGGGTAACCAGAACTGCAACAGTGAATACACTCGAACATCTACATTTATGTTAAGTGTACACAGCTGTATTATGTTCTTCATGTTTCACTGCTGCAGTCATTACATTTGGGAAGATTCCCAAAGCTATGGCTGGGAGAAGGAATCTAGATAGCATTAGGGCCAGCTATAAGGCCCTGCAAGACTGCAGTGGTAGAGATAGCTCTGGATTTAGAGAAAATTAGCAAATGATAATGCTTGGTGAAAGTATGTACAGAACTCCAAGTAGCAGCTTCTAGGATGTCCCTGGTAGGGACGCCTCTGAGAAAGGCTGTAGAGGTAGATGCAGCCCTGGTGGAGTGAGGTCTGATCCCCTGGGGGATAGGTTTTCCATGGTGCTTACAGCAGAAATTAATACAATGGCTTATCCATTTAGAAATGGTTTGCTTTGAAATAGCCTTCCCCTCTGCCCCTGCAGCAAATGCCATCAGCAGATGTTCAGATTTCCTTTGAGGTTTAGTCCTGTCCAAGTAGAATCCAAGTTGTCTGTGCACATCTAAAGAATGCAGTATCATTTCCCCATTATTCTGTGGATTGGGAAAGAAGGTTGGCAAATGAATGGACTGATTAAGAGCCACACTGGATACCACCTTGGGCATGAAGGATGGACTGGTTCTGAGGGACACCCTGTCCGCATGAAAAATGATGAAAAGCTCCACTGCCATAAGGGCCTGTAATTCAGATGCCCTTCTAGCTGAAGTGATTGCTAAAAGCAAAGCTGTTTTCCAATAAAGAAATTTTAAGTATGCAGTAGCAGCTGGCTCAGAAGGAGGTAGAGTGAGTTTCTCCAAGACAAAGTTAAGGTCCCAAGCTGGGGTTGGAGCTCTCCTGGGTGGTCTCAAATTTTTGGCCCCTCTGAGGAACTGCTTGAGCAGTGGATGAGAGAAGAGGGGAGGTTCTGTGCTATAATGAGCTGAAATGGCTGAGGCGTGGATTTTAATGGAGGAAAAAGACAGACCCTTGTGAAGCATCTCAGTTAAATATTATAAAATCTGAGGTAAACTGGGCACTGCTGTGCTCATCCCTTGAGATTGGTTCCAGGCACAGAATCTTTTCCATTTTTTCAGCCTCTAAAATGATATCCATCACAGGTTTGCTGAGGGATGGTAAAGGAGAGATTAAGTAATTAGCCAGGCTAAACACCAAAAAAATGTGTATAATACAAGGCAGTAAAGGTACCCGAACATAAAACACAAACTGGAACTCGCAAAAAGTACTCCAGGACCACCAGGACTTCAGGCAGAAACAAAACCTTTTATTAAAATGTAAGCGCTTTCATGCCCACGACACGGCACTTCATCAGACATAAAACAAATTAATCACAAGTTTATTATATACTATAAAATCAATTGATATAAAACAAATAATGAATGAATCAATCAATTTATGTTCCTTTAACTAAGGTTTAAAAGGTACAAATGCATTTAAAACATGACTTCTATGGGCTTGTAACTTCATTATCCACCTACTCTCAGATTTCTCTTTGATATTGTTAAAATCTCCACGTCTTTTACTGGAATTAAAACACTGTAGTACTAAGAACTCAAAAGAATGATCATTAAAATATAAATATGTTTAAATAAAGCACTATTCAGGTCATGGTTTCTAATATATCCAACATGCCCTAAAATTCCCTCTTTTAACATCCTAGTCATTTTACCAATATAAAACTTTCACACTTTGTGCAGGAAGCAAGATACACCAAACATTTTGTAGTACAATCAGCATAAAATCTAGGGATAAAAGTAAACCCATTATATTGGTGCGTAAATGTCTAAACATCTGATATATACTGACATGCTGAAAAATTCCTACATTTAAATGTCCCCCGCTTTCTATCAGAAATAGGAGCAGTATTAATTATTTTACCATAGCAAAGCTGTCTTTTAAGAGAAACCCCATTCTTGAAACAAAAATGAGGTTCATCTCCTACATCAAAAATGGTATTATCAGATGTCAATATAGGGGGGAAGGCATAGACTGATAGGTTTTTCCAGCTGAAGGACAGAACATCCACTTTCCAGGCTTGTTTGTGGGGAGTCTTTGTGCAAAATTTGTCCAATTGGTAGTTCTGTGGAGAGGCAAACAGGTCTATATCTGGGCTCCCCCATTTGTTTGTCAACATGTTGAAAGTCCTTGGTTCCAGTTTCCACTCGTTTGGGTCCATGAGGTTTCTGCTTAGTCCATCTGTCAGTGTATTTAATTTTCCTGGCAGGAATTGAGCTTGTAGGTGCACTTGGTAGCTCAAGACTGTGTTCCACAATGCCATGCCAGTCTGCAGAGGGGGTAAGAATGTGTACCCCCCTGCTTATGTACCACATAACAGTGGTGTTTGCCCGTCTTTACCATTCGTTGTCTTGGAAGAATGTGGTCCTTGAAGGCTGTCAGAGCATTCTGTACAGCTAACATTTCTTTTTGATTGATATGCAGGTGCATTTGACTTGGGTTCCATTTGCCCTGAATGCATTCCCTGCCAGGTGAGCCCCCATGCATAGTCTGATGCATCTGTTGTTAAGGTTTGGATGGCAGGGGGTGGTGTGAAAGGTAGTCCCTTGTTTTCGTGGCAGGCCTCTGCCCACCAAAGCAACTCTAGGCGTAGGCAAGGTACGATAGGAATCATTGTTTCTGGGTCCTGAGAATGTTGACACCATAGGCTTTTCAGCTACTACTGTAGTTTCCTCATATGCAGTCTTGCATAGGGAATTAGGAGAATGCAGGATGCCATGAACCCCAAGGCCTGCAGTATTTGTCTTGCAGATAGCAGGGTTTTTGTGGCCACTTGTTTGAAGTAGGTTGTCAAATGAATGTGTTTCCTCTGGTGTGAGGCAAGCCATCTGGGAAGTTGTATTCAAGCTTGCTCCCAGGAATATAATTTGTTGACAGGGTACCAGTTGTGATTTCTTTTCGTTTATGGTGTACCCCAAACAAGTTAGAACCCTTTCTACAAAGGCCAGGTGATTCAAAAGTATGTCCTGGCTTTCTGCCTGAATTAGACAATTGTCCGGGTATGGGTATATTTGAATATTTCTTTGCCTGCAAAATGCAATAACTGGAGCCAGGCACTTTGTGAATACCTGGATGCAGTAGATAAGCCAAAGGGTAGTGCAGAGAACTGATAGTGGATGTAGCCTGCTTTGAAGTGTAGGTATCTTCTGCAAGATTCCCTGATTGGGATGTGCAGGTATGCTTCTTTTAAATCTAGTGTTGCCAACCAGGCATCTTTGCCTAGCATAGGAAGTAATTGGTGAAGAGTCAGCATCTTGAATTTTGGAATCTCCAAAAAGGTGTTTAGAGTAGACAGGTCTAGGATAGGATGCCGTGAATTGTCTTTTCTGGGTACCAGGAAAAGTCTCGAGTAGAAACCTTGTCCCTTTTCCTCTTCTGGTACCAGTTGAATAGCCCCCATGCTTAAGAGAGAAATCACTTGTTTTTGGGCCTCTGTCCACTGATTTGGAGGTAGGTCCGGCCACCTGCTTGGTGTTGTCAACGTGTGGAAGTGAAATCTGCATCCCTGGGACACTATATTTAAAAACCCATTTGTCCTGGGTAATGAGTTCCCAATTCTTTACATGAAGAGCAATCTTTCTCCCCAAAGCAGCAGTCAGTTGATAAGTTCTTGGAAATTTTAAAAGGAAGTCATTGAGACAGTTTACCATAGGGGGGAGTCTTATTATTCCCAGATTTGGAAGTCGAGACCCCCCACTGCTTAGTTGTGTGTGTCCCCTGGGACTGAAACCTGGGGATTTTGCTGTGTCTGGGTTTGGCTTGAGAAGACCTGGAAGGAGCTGGAAAGGACCAATTCTTAGAGTGCCAGTGCCTACTAAATCTAGGAGGCTGAACTTGTAAAAAATCTTTAACAGTTTGCATAGATTTAGCTTTATCTTCCATCTTTTTAAGATCTTCCTCAGCCTTGTTGCCAAACAGGTAGTCCAGATTTAAAGGAGCATCCAACAATTTAGCTGTAACATGATCAGGCAAAGATTTCTCCTTAAGCCAAGCATGCCTTCTGAGCACAGACCCAGTAACAGCAGTCCTGCAAGAGGCCTCTAATGAATCAAAACCACACTGCAAAGTATGTTTTCCAACTTATTCAGCAGAATGCATTAAATCCTGTAATTCTTTATTTTCCACAGAGTCAGGAGTCAACATAATTTTCTGTTTAAGCAGTCCAATAACATGTTGCTGATACTTTAACATATGAAACTGGCAGTTTAAAGCCCTAATGGCCAAGGTTGCAGAAATGTAAACCTTCCTACCCCATCTATCCAGCACCCTGGAGTCTCTATCAGAAGGTGTAGGATTTTTAGCAGTAGAAGCCTTAATCCCCTTGGGCCCCTGTGAAATACTCTCTGGATCTGCAATACGATTTTCAAAAGAGGAACTTGTGGGACTCAGGGACCCTGTAGTATCTGTCAGGTTTTCTGGGAGCAGGGGGCAGGGAATCAGGGGCCAAACTAGATTCCGAAAAAGCATCAACAATGTCTAGTACAGGAGGAATTGCTAAAGGCTTGTGCTGAGGTAGAAGGAAATCCCCAAGCCTCTTTTTTGAATCAGAAAAATCCTGGCTTTCCCAGTGGAAATGCTCCCTTAAGAGTATGTAAGGTTCCCCCAAAAGAAAAATCTTCAGGAGGGGAAGTAGACGGAATGGAGTCCTCTGCATCAGAATCTTCATAAGTAGATAAGGGCAAATCCAGATCATCAGAAGAATCAGAAAAAACAGAAACCTGATCAGAAGATTCATAATCAACTTCAGTCCTAGGCCTCTTAGAAGGGGGGGGGGGGGAGTTGGCTACCCCTGATTAGTTATTAGATCTTCAGCCATTCTTATCATTGTTTTTTAGGCATTGAGGCCTGAGCATGTGACCTGGGCGTCGTTTTTTTAGGCATGGGTCTAGATTTAGGCCTAAGTAAAGAAAGAGTCATCGATTTACTATGCAAGTCCATAGGCCTGAATACACCCTCAGTAGCCGGTGCCTGCACAGCGGCTCCAGACCCATCCAAGGTAGAGACATCCGCGGGTTCCATAGTTGAAGCATCTCACGGCATACCGGACTCTGAATGGATCTCAGTAGAGGCCTGCGAATCAGAAGTAGCGGGTATCAGGGGCCGCAAAAGCGCCTCACTGAGTACCGGCGAACTGGCGACTGGATTAGGAGAAGTGTCGTTGGCAGTTATGGACCTCAGCGGCCTGTCTCTGTCTTCATCTTTGCATTTTTTCGGAATCTCGGTAATTGAATGGCTAATCGACATTTCTGGATAATTAAACCGAGAACCGAAATATTTAGAGGCGAAAATATACTGACGATGAATAGTGCGCTGATTAAATAAAGTACAAAATCGACAGCAAGGTACATCGTGATCAGGGCCTAGGCAAGGAATACAGTAGGAATGAAAATCTTTGAGGTATTTGCTTTCCACAACTAATGCAATTATTAACTTTTACTGACATCGGTAAGGAGCAAGAAAAAGTTTCCCCAATGGGGTACTTAGCTTTAGCTGAAGACTTCGGTTCTGAAACTCGAAAATGAAAATTTCAGGAGTCGGCTGACTGGCACTTGCAAACTGCTTCTGCTTCGGGCACTGCATTGCAAGAAAGACTGATGTAATGGCATTGGTTGCATGTTTTATACCACTGACGACCTGACATCATGGAAGAAGGGACAGCAACCGACGCAGGACCCAAGACTTTGTTAATCAGGCCGACTGAGGGCTACCTGCAAGCAGATAACCCAAATGTAATGACTGCAACAGTGAAACACGAAGAACATCCAGGGGGACCTTTCTAAGCCTAACCAAGTTTTCCCGAAGAACGATGTCGTCCTGTATCCAAATTGAAAGCCAGGCATTTATAAGTTGCTTCTATCCATAATGGACATGGGTGCCAGGTCCAGTGTAAATTTCCTATTCCCATCCACTTGTCTAGGTTGTGCTTTATACAACTTACTTTTTGGAAAAATAGGTCTTTATGTGAAACCTGTTGTTCTACTAACTTTTTTTTAAGTGAATTGAATGTGTTTTTTTTTAAATGCCCCCAGTTTTGGCCTTTTTTCACCTATTTTCAGATTTGCTTATGTTTATTGCT
This sequence comes from Protopterus annectens, assembly GCF_019279795.1. Taxonomy (NCBI): domain Eukaryota; kingdom Metazoa; phylum Chordata; order Ceratodontiformes; family Protopteridae; genus Protopterus; species Protopterus annectens. The sequence continues at coordinate 932,371,726 of NC_056743.1, read as the reverse complement.
CAAACAAGTTGCGAGCTATATGGCTAGTAGCTGCAGTGATGTACCAGCTACTAACCCAAACTAATTTATAATGGGGTCCCTGATTGATCTGTCCATTCAGCATGCATGTTTCAAAACATTAATAGCCTCTGAATTTTAGAAAAAAAAATCAAAGGGAAATGAAGAGAAGAAGCATGGTTGCTCATACCTTCAGAAACTGTCAAAATATTATGCAACTGCTTCAGCATTACGAAACTACACAACACTGGTAACTCGGTGTTTTCCATTATCGCCCTAATTTTCAAGGGGGTAGCATAGAAATTTCAACCTACTGGATAAACCTTAAATCATAATTTCAGCAGCAATGAGCTAAACTCCGATGTAATGGTAGTAAAACAAAAAAACACAACAAAATACCACCAAATAAAACGGGAAATGACGGAACTTTAGCACTCAAAACAGTTTAATAACGCTTTCATTAAAGCGTTATTAAACTGTTTTGACCGCTAAAGTTCTGTCGTTTCCTGTTTTATTTGGTGTTTTTTTTTTGGTGGTATTAAATTAAAATTTAATGTTACAGGTGGAGCTGCTGGGAAAAGCAAATAAAGTTTACTTCAGTATTGCGCCAGGGTTGAGAATACACCTACATTTCAGCAACTGTGTTTGTGTGTGTGTTGGGGGAAGAAGTTAAAGACAACAGATGAACGACAAAAACTTGCCAACAAGATGAGCATCTAATTTACTGCACAGAGACACCCATTCTCACAGCAAACCTTAGTCTTTCCTCCTTTATAAAGAGAACAGGTGGACTTCTGACACCTGATCTGCAGTAGTATAACATATCTTGGATGCAAAGCACACAATAATGACCGCCCCCACCTCAATTAAACTAGTAAAAAAAACCCCTCTTTTTCTATTTTTTAAATGGGGTATTCCAGTGCGTGGCCGACCCTTCAAAAGATAATTACATACATTACTCCCATTTTTTTACTAATTTTAAAATGTACGTGGATGCATCTGTTTACATTTGCAAATGACAGCTGTAAGCAAAGCCCTGTCTGAAAATAGTTTTAAGTCATGCTATCCTAGCCTGCTATCTAGATAAGACTCCATGCCATTAGTGAATGCTTCTGGCTCCCTACTGGATGTATTTCCTGAGGTGAGAAGCCAGGAGAGACATTTCTACCATTTCTCTGGTAACAATTTTAGTTTACATATGGTGGATTTAAGACAGCTGATACGTATCACTTGTTCTTGCTGATATTGTTAGGTCTTCAAAACATTTTCACTATAGTCTTGTTTAATCCTATTGTACCAAAGAAATACTGCAAATAGACTGAGAATCTCACAACATTAACAAGAGGAGTAGGAGGCCCCCAGATAGGAAGGAGCTTGTTTGCAATGAATATTAAGTGTTCTTTTAAGGGACCCTAGACAATCTGGTGCACAGAAATAGTGCTATTAAAATAAAAAGGTTGAAAAGCTCCATAAAATGTTCTCAATGGTACACCTAGACAAGAAGATTCAAGCCAGATATTATTATAGTAGAAAAAAAAACATCTCTCTCTCTGACAGAACATTCTAAGCTACCTATATTAGGATTTACCTGTGAGGCCTCATATGCCAAGAGAAACCGTAAAGGGGCAGATATTCATCTCAAAAGTGAAATGTAATATTTCTATTCTTCAGGGTCTTATAAAACTTCTGTTCCTTGTGGTCGTGTCAGAGATGGTTGTAAAACGCTCAAAGAGAATGGCTATGACCATCTGTCTTTGTCTATATGCATGTGTGCCAGCAGGAATCTCAACTGTATGCATGACGTACCTAACTCAAAACTCTTTTCCAAGAAATTTCTCAGTGATTATTTGGACAGAGGGCTGAGTAGCCAAGTCCAAGAACATGTCCTTTCCCCAACCACTGTGAAGCAAATTTCAGCACTGAAAAAAAAAACATGAAAACAAACAGATAAAAATGTCACAAAAGGTTAAAAAAAAATGTTCAATTGTAGTCAGGCATGGTAGATTGGACTACGGGTATCTGTGTCTAAATAACTGAAAAAGCAGTAGCTACTCTCTTCAAAATTACCTTGCAGCTCGAAGAAGTGACACAGCTTCTGCCCCTCTGTTTGCAAGAAGTGCATCCTGAATTTTCACCATAGCTTCCACCCTCTGCTCCTCGACTGGGATATCAGAAGCAGCATCGAATGGCACCACCTCCTCTGAGACACCTTCTGTGTTCTACAAAATGCAAAGAATAATGTAAATATTGGAAAGAAGAACATAACTATAAGCTCGCAAACTTTCACAATGGGCTTTTGCAGCAGGAGCAGTACAACAGTAATGTTTACTCTTCATTAGCCTGAATTCTATTTGTTCATCTACTTGCACAGCTAACGTAAAATAGCAGGTTTTGCATCTTAAATTAAATACAAATTCTACTATTCAGAGGCAAATAGACAACACTAAAATTCAGACATGAGAACAAATACATCAGAAGTCTGAAATCTGGACATCATCATAACCATTTAGTATACCAGTATAAAAACATCATGAAAGCAGATATGCAGTCCAAAGCACAGAGATAATGAGGTCCCATAACACAAGCGCAGTCTTCCCTAAAGAAGCCACAAAAATGAATACATACATAAATTAGATGCACTGCAGTTCTGTATATACAGAACATACCTAACATGACAAAGACAATTCAGTGCCAAAAAACAGTGATGAGGAGAATATCACATTGTTAACTGATATGAATTAGATGTCTGCCAGCACTTCATATTTATCACAATGTCATGCCACAGTTACTACAATACTGAGCAAGCATTACTAAGACACAAGCATTACTGTTGCTACAGATGGCTGTTCTGATCACAGACTTACATTGGCACAGCTACTAAGCTGTTCTGATAGAGAGCACCACAGCTTCTCCAGTTCTGCAGGGGACCGTGCCTGAGCCCCATGTGCTTGAGGATGTGCTTTGGACTTTTTTTTTCTTTTTACTTTCTTCTTCTGTGAAGGAAAAAAAACATACATGGTAACACTATGGCTTTATTTAACACAGTCTTACAATGTTTTTCTACAACAACCAATATGATCTGCTAAGTAACATGTTGTGTGCCACTTTGATCTCCTAATATTTTAATATATTATATTTTTAATTAATTTAATCTGCCTTTTTCCCACTTATTTTCATTATTACACAATCTCAAAACTTATGAATACCAAAAAACAGCTCCTGTAACAACTTCACCTGCTCCATTGTTGGACAAGTCTGATCCAGGTGACCAGAAACTGATTACACCATCAGATGAGTGCCAGCATTACAATCATGGCCCAGGGGTGTATTCTTGGCCCAGAAGCTGTGAATAAAGAAGCCCTGAAAGGGGAGGGCAGAATGGCTCCCACTGTGATACAGGTCACTTGTTCCTTATCCAAGGGAGGATTAAAGCCCCTACTAAAACACAGCCTTCATTGCAAGGATGCCAGCGAAGGACAGAGACCACCACTAAGGCTGCCTATATGATGGCCTCCCCTGGCCAGCTCTCTCCGTCAATGAAGGAGACATCACATGGGGGAATGAATGGGTCTGGCTAATAGGCATAGGCTTGATGGTCATTAGTTGTGGCAGGAAAAACATTAAAACCAGTTATTGCTAATATGCATTTCAACATATACATAAGGGAGAATCTTATGAGAATGCAATGAAAATAAAACAAGATGCAATTTTCCTTTTAGCCAATGTCATGCTGTAGAGGGGATAAGCCCTGAATACAATCCAAATGATTAGGGTTTGGGCAAAAGCTCAAATGATGGTAGTCAGGGAAGATGGAAGGAAGAAACCAACTCCAGTTTTCTCATCCTGGGGGCAGGGCAGAAGCCTAGTCTACTCTAGTACTGGCAGACAGCAAAGACTGAGTGTCGTATCATGGTAACGTGAAAAGCCTTGGACAAACACTCAACAAGATATGTTTACTTGCTGCAGCTGGATTGGCATGCATACCGAAGTGCAAAGGAGTCAGTAGCTGGCACTGAGGGAATTTTACTTGTCCAGACTACGACAAAACAATGGGAGTCGAGAAAAAAATGTTCAGAGAGGATGCTGCTACTGGAGGCAACCCATGTCATTTCCAAGTCCAACGTCAGTTAACTAGCTGCCAACCAACTCTTGTCTTTATGCCTGTACAGTAATGGGCCTAGTCTGGAGAAGGAAGGGTTTGAAAAGGTGTGTGTGTGTGGGGGGGGGGGGGCTCTACCTGCCTGGCTGATGGTCAGAGCACCTTAATGGAGCAAAATATTCAGTAAAAACATTTTTTTTATTTTTGCTTGCTTATTTTTTTTTTTTCTGTCTACAAATTTAATTAACTGAGCTACCTTGTTCTGTCACTGAATCATTCACAAATTCCCAATAACTAAGACAAAGTTATATATAACAAAACAGGTCACTAGACTGAATCAGCACAGTTTGATGCATATAAAAGTTTGAAACAGTAATGACAAAAAAATAAATTAGTCCAAAGGCAGAACACACAAACATGTCAACAGTTAATCAGTTTCAAAACTGTAATATCTTTTTTCTTGTTTGCTCTTTCAATCCCAGTACTTTGATAAACATATTGCATCTAAGGTTTTGCAGGTGGACAAGTTCCCCTATGCCCTCCCACTTAAAAAATATCAATTAATCTAACACAAAGGCTGTATAACTAAGAAATGGGAAAATAGTTGGTTCTTATTTCCTCATTCTCAAAGGAACAGCCAACTGCTTCAGGTTTCTTTACCAACAGTGCTGTCATATGATGCTATATAAACTGACACAAAATTTCTCAATGTAATTTTTTTTTAATTGTTGCAGGATTTCACCAAAGAGAAGGGCTAACTCAGAAAACCAACAGCAGAACAATTACATGGCATTTGGAGCAGAATTTGATTGTGAGCTTATAGTTCCTGTGGTACAGGGTTCCATTCCCTCAGCCCTTATTTGCTTACCTTGCGCAAGTCACTTGATAAGGCATTGCTCCGGGGTCAACCCTGAAAAGCGACTGTGTGTGTTCAGTTAGCTTACTTAGTTAACAAATAGGTATTTTTATTATTATTGTATTATTACGATTACTATCATTATTGCAACTGTCAACAATTATCAATTATTATATTATTTATTATTATTATTACTACTACCACTACTACTTTATAGACAGGAATAATCCTTAAAACTTTTCCTCATACTTAATGCACGTTGATCCGGTGTCCCATAACACTCCCCCTTCAAAAATCTTGTGCTTTAATACTGGAGGGTGTCATTTGGCTTGTGACCTGCACACAACCTTTCCAAGCAGAAGTTGAAGGTATGCACCCCCCAACAGCCACCACTGCTTGCCCTCACTCAATTCTTTCTAGTTACAGGAAGACCATCTAAAACTGCAAGGATATATACATATAAACTTGTTGGTTTACTTACAGAAAGAGTCGTACACAGCTCTGCAGTGACAGCAAGAATAAACCACTACAACTGCTTCACAGGTCTGTATTAGACTAACAACTACTGCGGTCTTGTTAAGCTTAACTGTGTATCCCAAATCTCTGACAAGTTCTGGTACCCTTGGTAAGTGTAAGCAAAGCCTGGGAAATTAAACATTTACAAGCAGGCGCCTGGGAGATAAACCATTTACAGGATGCCTTTGTCGATTAGTGACATAGGTACCAAACCAGAGATGAATTTTCTACATCACATCCAGTTGTCCAAGCTGCAACTGAATTGGGTTAGGGAGGAACTATTCTTCACATTGATAGTGAGTCTGTTCCACAGAAAGGGTTGGGTAGTCCCTGGGATACATACCAGTGTCTCCAGCAGGTCCTAGTTATATGACAGACAAGGTTTAAGTCTTTAGAAAGGGTAATTCTCATGAAGTTTCCTTTGTGGATATGCAGGAGTTCCATCAGAGTGGGGTCTGATGATGCCTTGCTTGCCAGACATAGATTTCTACTCAACAGCCTGTAGGAAACAGAATACAGGGAGAAGGCTTTGAGGCAGTCTGCATAGGAGATGTTATTTATGCCTTGTATTCTTTTACTGAGAAATCTCTGTTAATGCTTCAACTGTTGGATGGGCCTCCTTAGGTACACACCAAAGGGGGCATTGTACTTAATGATAGGGCTGATGATTGCCAAATACAATGGAACAATGACCTCCTTGAGCCTAGATGCCATATCTTTGTTTATAAGGTGCTCAACACAGAATGATTTTCTCACTACCATAGATACATGATGGTCAAAGGCCAGATTATAGTCTGTGTGTACTCCCGAGCCTCTAATACTGCACCCCCCCTTAGAATGACACCAGAAACAAAGCCTATAATTAATGTCAGTCATCTTCTGTTTGTATTGTGAAATCATCCTTCGAGAAAGTAAAATGTTCCTCAATGCAAGGCACATACCAGCCTGGGACACACAGTCTGACAGCTCCATGATGTCTCTATATATAGTCTAAGGTGGTATGTCTCAGGTCGTCATATTGGTACTTGTGGCCCAGTAACCTGTGTGCGTACATAATATGGTGAATCCGGGTCCCTGTTAAGCTACTAACCTTCACGTTCTCCTATCTTATGCTGGTGAGAGACAACAGTGTGTCACACAATGGAGTCGCCAATAACCAAATGTTGAATTGTGGGGTGGCTTGCCTTATGGGCTTAGAAGTAGAGGCTCTATCAATTGTGGCTGTATGGGCTGAAGAGGGTGTTTTGGAAGAGTGCATTTGATGCTTCTGTGGACATTTATGTGTACTGCATCTACAGGAGGTTTTGGGGTTTAGGAAAGTTACATTTAAGTGCCCCAGCATGTGTGGGTCTATGTGTCTGCTTAATACTGTGTGTAATGAGTGCAGTATGTGTACTAATGGCATCCTGACTGAAATTAGGAGTGCTTTTATGTGAGAGCTTTGCTTTCAGTGACATTGTGTAATTACCTCTCTCATATTTCTTATCAGTTTGAGAACTAGTTGGATAACAATAAACAGGAGGCAATTTTTTTACATTGCCTCAGGATGCTCATATCCACCAAGCTAGTAATGGGGATAGTGTGAAAGTTTATATCCATGGCAACATGCCTTTTTTATTGATTAGACAGTTGCAGTGAGAATACAAAGTCAGGGGTATCTGGTTTATAACTCTGGTGCCAGTGCTTGTCTGTGCACAACTAGGTACTGGAGAAATTTCAAGAGTGCTTTTACAGGAAAAATGTCAACTAAAGGTGTCTGTATCTATACAGGGCACTGCCAAACACTGGAGGGGGAAACTACTATAGTAAACCTGGGCGTTTATGGATGACTTTCTTAGGGACATATTCACAAGAAAGGTTAGACGGTAGCTAACTAAGCAGTACTTACTGAAAAGAATGAATTAGCTTTGTCAAGAATGATGAATAGAAGGGATTCATTTAATTGGCTGCTATCTGACTACGACTACTGCTGGTCTCACCACAGCTTCACACTGGTGGGATTCATTGTCCCTTTGCTTTTTCTCTCACCAGAAGCACAACTCTCTTTGCTGATCAACAGTCTTGTCCAAGATTATGCAGGGGTCTGTAGGTTTTCTTGACAGATGCCTTGAATAGCAACGAGGCAAATCAGGAAGGCCCCAGACAACCACTCAATGTCCAATCGGACACAGTCAGGAATCAATGCCCTCTGCTCCTCCTCTCACTAAAAGCAAAACAGTGGCACAGATTCCAAGCTAGCACCTACAAAGCCATTATCAGGCTTTCTGGTGATCAGCAGTCTCCAAAAAATAATGCCCCTGTACTCTCTCTCTCACCAGGAGCAAAACAGAAGCAATAATCCCAAGATAACTACTGAGGGACAGAATGTGGGTTCCCCAGTGTTTGGTGGTCTTGCATCAGATGTTGCAGATTTTAAAGCTAAGATGGAAAAAATGAGTTACTATCCTAAGAGTTACTATCATAAGCACTTTGAAAGGGTGGAGAGGTGTGTGTAACTTGAGTTTTAGCAGTCTAATGAGAGAGTTGCTCATTCTAATTTGTATGTGACTCACAAGAGAGACAGCTCTGGTTCTTTAGTAGTCTAAATATACAATAGAATATAGAATACAACTAGAACATAGCTAATGAAAACACACTACAATTTACAAAACAGAAAAATGCAATAAAGCAATACAAATTACAAGTAAGCAATATAAAGGAAAACAAGCTAACCTTTCCCTCACAGCAGTCTATTGCAGTCAGAGTTAGAATTTCCAGTAAAGCCTTGAAATGTTTTATTTTACCCTTTAAATACAGAATTTAATTCCTAGATTTTCCTGCAGTCCACAGGTAATTAAACTAAGTATTCTGGTCCAATATATGTATGAAAAGACAGCCTCAGTGCACTGCATACTCAGTATCGACAACACTCTTGAAAACTGGCCCATAAGGAATACTCACATGTGCTGCTTTTCTGCTTCAAGACAAGCCTCAGGAAAACATAAGTAACATGGGGCAGAATCACAGTCAACAGTATCAAAGGTAACTACACAGAAAGATCAGAAAAGATAAAAAGTATTTCAAAACAAAATATCATAAAATCCTTATAAAGGACGAACTGCTCCTGCAGCAGAGATACAGACTGTAGTGTTTAATGAAAATGTACACAGATAACCAGTTGGCCTCAGTACAGATGCATGCCACAGACCTATATCTAAAGAAAATATGAGTGAGATAATAGCTTCTAGGCTAAGTTCCCTTTAGCCACAACGGTCAATGATTACAGTTGCCTTTTGGTGGCAAACAATGATACAGTGTGGGAAACACTTAGTGCCTATATCAGAAGGGGAGCTCCTTCCCTACCAAGAGCAAATGGGAGCATATACATCCTTACCATATCACATAAGCTATGAGGGGGACCCTCCTTTACAGATCTTACCATCAATTACAATTTGGCAAGTTTTTGCAAGATCCAGCCTTGAGTGGAATGAACAAATGGAGATGATACACACCATGGCATCATGCACCAGCTGCATAGATGCACCTACATACAGAACCCATACATTCAATCCCAGCCAGCAACAACAGTCTTCTTGGAACTCAAGAAATAATAGAGAGAGCTGTCACTTACTTTGCAAATAAGCATTATTCAAGTATTACTTACTTACCTGTCATGAAGGGAACTACAACAGCCCCAAGGGTGGGTGAAAGGGATGTCCTATCACATGGGGATGGTGTGAGAGCATTCCAGATCCATCAGGGAAGGTCTTCTTATAGATCAGTTGATAAGGTAAGAAATTACAAGTGTGTCAGGAAAGTACAGTTGTGTACACTTACCATAAATGTAGATGTTCGAGTGTATTCACTGTTGCAGTCACCACATTTGGGTTATCTGCTTGCAGTAGTCCTCAGTCGGCCTGATTATCAAAGTCTTGGGTCCTGCGTCGGTTGCTGTCTCATCTTCCATGACGTCAGGGGTATAAAGCATGCAGCTGACACCATTACATCAGTTTTTCTTGCCCCAGATGTCAGGTGCCCCCCTAATGGGAAGCAATTACATATGTGTATATATATATATATATATATATATATATATATATATATATATATATATATATATATATATACATACATACACACACACATAAGGTTACACCTCCAACAAAAAAGCAAATACACCAAAAAGCTTTAAGCATAGTAAACAAGAATAGAGGTATAGCCAAAAGAAGCCAGGGGGCTGTAGTGAGGGTAACCAGGACTGCAACAGTGAATATACTCTAACATCTACATTTGCGGTATGTGTACACAACTGTACTATGTTCTTCATGTTTCACTGTTGCAGTCATCACATTTGGGTAAATTCCCAAAGCTAAGGATGGGATGAGCTATAAGGCCCTGCAAGACTGCAGTGGCAAAGCCAGCTCTGGATTTAAAGAAAATTGGCAAATGATAATGCTTGGTGAAGGTATGTACAGAACTTCAGGTAGCAGCTTCTAGGATGTCCCTGGTAGGGACACCTCTGAGAAAGGCTGTAGAGGTAGATGCAGCCCTGGTTGAATGTGGTCTTATCCCCTGTGGGATAGGTTTTCCATGGTGCTTATAGCAGAAATGAATGCAATGGCCTATCCATTTAGAAATGGTTTGCTTTTAAATGGCCTTCCCCTCTGCCCCTGCAGCTGTTCAGATTTCCTGAGAGGTTTAGTCCTGTCTAAGTAAGATCTAAGTTGTCTGTGCACATCTAAGGAGTGCAGAATACGTTCCCCCTTTGTTCTGTGGATTAGAAAAGAAGGTTGGCAAATGAATGGACTGGTTAAGAGCCACACTGGATACTACCTTGGGCATGAAGGAGGGATTGGTCCTGAGGGACACCCTGTCCGCATGAAAGACTATGAAAGGCTCCACTGCCACAAAGGCCTGTAATTCAGACACCCTTCTTGCTAAAGTGATGGCTAAAAGAAAGGCTGTTTTCCAAGAAAGGAATTTCAACTCTGCATTTGCAGCTGGCTCAAAAGGAGATAGAGTGAGTTTTTCCAATACAAATTTAAGGTCCCAGGCTGGAGTTGGGGCTCTCCTAGGTGGTGTTACGTTTTTGGCCCCTCTGAGGAACTGCTTGAGCAGTGGATGAGAGAAGAGGGGTGGTTCTGTGTTGTAATGAACTGAAATGGCTGAGGCAAGAATTTTAATGGGGGAAAAGGAAAGGCTCTTGTGAAGCATCTCAATTAAGTATTGAAGAATCTGAGGTAAATTGTGTGCTGCTGTGCCCATCCCCTGAGTTTGGCTCCAGGAACAGAATCTTTTCCATTTTTCAGCATAAGATTTTCTAGTACTAGGCCTCCTTGCCTCCAGGATGACATTCAACACTTGTTTACTGAGGGATGGTAACGGAGAGATCAGGTAATTAGCCAGGCTGCCAGGTTCAGGGTTTGAAGCTGAGGATGCAGAATCTGGCCCCCCTGCTGAGACAGCAGGGTAGGGGACTGAGGCAGGTGCCATGGTGACAGCAGTGACCCACTGCGCAAGAGGGGGTACTAGTGCTGGCGTGGTGCAAACAGTATCGTCCTTGGTTTGTCCTGTTTGATCTTTAGTAGTACCTTGGAGAGGAGAGGTAGAGGAGGAAAGACATAAACTGATTTTTCCAGGTGAAGGACAGGGCATCCACTTTCAAAGCTTGTTTGTGGGGAGTCCTTCTGCGGAATCTGTCCAATTGGTAGTTCTGCGGTGAGGCAAACACATCTATCTCTGGGCTCCCCCATTTGTTTATCAACAAGCTGAATGTCTTTGGTTCCAGTTTCCACTCATGTGGGTCGATGAGATTTCTACTTAGTCTGCCAGTGTATTTAGTTTTCCTGGCAGGAATTGAGCTTGTAGGTGCAATTGGCAGCTCAAGGCTGTGTTCCACAGAGCCATGGCTAGTCTGCAGAGAGGGTATGAGTGGGTTCCCCCCTGCTTGTTTATGTACCATATAACAGTGGTGTTGTCTGTCTTTACCATTAATTGTCCTGGAAGAACGTGGTCCTTGAAGGCTGTCAGAGCATTCTGTACAGGTAACATTTCTTTTTGATTGATATGCAGGTGCATTTGACTTGGGTTCCGTTTGCCCTGAATGCACTTCCCCGCCAAGTGAGCCCCCCATGCATAGTCTGATGCATCTGTTGTTAGGGTTTGGGTGGGAGGGGGTAGAGTGAATGGCAGTCCCTTGTTTTGGTGGCAGGCCTCTGCCCGCCAAAGGAACTCTAGGCATAGGCAAGGTATGATAGGAATCCTTGCTTCTACACCACGAGAATGTTGACACCATAGGCTTTTTAGATACCATTGTAGTTTCCTCATATGCAGTCTTGCATATGGAATTAGGAGATTGCACAAGGCCATGACCCTCAAGGCTTGCAGTATTTGTCTTGCAGATAGCAGGGTCTTTGTGGCCATAAGTTTGAAGTAGGCTGTCAAATGAACTTCTCTGGCGTGAGGAAAGCCATCTGGGAAGTTGTGTTCAAGCTTGCTCTCAGGAATACAATTTGTTGGCAGGGTACAAGGTGTGATTTCTTTTCATTTATGGTGTACCCCATAGAAGCTAGCACTTTTTGTACAAACGCCAGATGATTCAATAGTATGTCCTGGCTTTCTGCCTGAATTAGACAATCGTCCAGGTATGGTTATATTTGAATATTTCTTTGCCTGCAAAATGCAATGACTGGAGTTAGACACTTTGTGAATACCCTGGGCACAGTAAATAAGCCAAAGGGCAGTGCAGAAAACTGATAGTGCATGAAGCCTGCTTTGAAGTGTAGGTATCTTCTGCAAGATTCCCCGATGGGGATGTGCAGGTAGGCATCCTTTAAATCCAGTGTTGCCAACCAGGCATCCTTGCCTAGCATAGGAAGCAACTGGTGAAGAGTTAGCATCTTGAATTTTGGGGTCACCAAAAAGGTGTTTAGGATAGACAGGTCCAGGAAAGGACGCCAGGAATGGTCTTTTCTGGGCTCCAGGAAAAGTCTTGAGTAGAAACCTTGTCCCCTTTCCTCTTCTGGGACAGTTTGAATAGCCCTTATACTTGAGAGAGAGAACTTGCGTTTGAGCCTCTGCCCACTGATTTGGGGGTAGATAAGGCCAACCGTTTGAGGTTGACAAAGTGTGGAAGTGGAATCTGTATCCTTGGGAAACTATATTTGAAACCCATTTGTCCTGGGTAATGAGTTCCCAGTTTTTTGCCTGCAGAGCAATCTTTCCCCCCTAAAGGAGCAGTCAGTTGAGAAGGACTTGGAAGTTTTAAAGTCATTGAGACAGTTTACCACAGGGGGGGAGGTCTTACTATTCCCTGCTTTGGAAGTGGGAGCCCTCCACTGCTTAGTCCTGTGCGTACCTTGGGACTGAAGCCTAGGTGTTCTGCTGGTTCTGGGTTTGGACTGAGAAGGCCTGGAAGAGGCAGGAAAGGACCAATTCTTAGTGGGCCAATGCCTACTAAATCTTGGAGGCTGTACTTGCAAGAAATCTTTAACAGTTTGCATAGATTTAGCTTTTCCCTCCATCTTTTTAAGTACTTCTTCTGCTTTGTTGCCAAACAGGCGGTCCTGGTTTAAGGGAGCATCCAGCAATTTAGCTTTAACATGATCTGGCAAAGATTGCTCCTTAAGCCAAGCATGCCTTCTAAGTACAGACCCAGTGACAGCAGCCCTGCAAGATGTCTCTAGTGAATCAAAACCACATTGCAAAGTGTGTTTTCCAGCTTGTTCAGCAGAATGCATTAAATCCTGAAAATCTTTATTTTCAGCACAGTCAGGAATCAACATCAGTTTCTGTTTAAGCAATCCAATAATATGCTGCTGTACTTTAACATATGAAACTGGCAGTTTAAGGCCCTAATGGCCAAGGTTGCAGAAGTGTATACCTTCTTACACCATCTATCCAGCGGCCTGGAATCTCTATCAGAGGGGATAGGATTTTTGGCAGTAGTAGCCTTAATGCCCTTGGGTCCCTGTGAAATGGTCTCAGGATCCGCAGTAGGATTTTTAAAGAGGAACTTGTGAGAGTCAGGAACCCTGTAATATCTATCTGGTTTTCTGGGAGCAGGAGGTTAAGCAGTCAGGGGCCAAGCTAAATTCCGAAAAGGCATCATCAACAATGTCCAGTACAGGGGGGATAGCTAAAGGCCTGTGTTGGGGCAGGAGTAAGAAATCACTAAGCCTCTTCTTAGAATCAGAGTAATCCTGGCTTTCCCAGTGAAAATGCTCCCTAAGAGTATGCAAGGTTTCACCAAAAGAGAAATCCTCTGGAGGGGAAGCAGAGGGAATAGAGTCCTCAGCATCAGAATCCTCATAGGTAGATAAGGGTAAATCCTGGTCATCAGAGGAAACAGAAATTTTAGAATCCTGATCAGAAGACTCATAAGCAAATTCAGTCCTAGTTCTCAGAGAGGGAAGGTTGGCTTCCCCTGATTAAAGTAATAAGGTCTTCAGCCATTCTTATTTGTTTTTTAGGCATAGAGGCCTGACCATGCAGTCTGGGTGTCGGTTTTCTAGGCATGGATCAAGTTTTAGGCCTTGACGAAGAAGATGGCAATGGCGTAATATGCAAGTCAGTAGGCCTGAATACACCCTCAGAAGCCGGTGCCTGCACAGTGGCTCTGGACCCATCCAAGGTAGAGACATCCTCAGGTTCCACAGTTGAAGCATCTTGCGGCATACTGGACTCCGAATGGGTCTCAGTAGAGGCCTGCGAATCTGAAGTAGTTGGTATCAGGGGCTGCAAAAGCGCCTCACTCAGTACTGGCGACTAACTTAGAAGCGTCGTCAGCAGCTTTGGACCTATGCAGTCTGTCTCTGTCTTTATCTTTGCGTTTTTTCAGAATGTCGGTAGTCGGGTGGCTTACTGAAGCCATATCTGGGTAATTGAGCCGAGTACCAAAATATTTAGAAGTGTAAATATACCGACGACGAATAGTTTGTTGTTTAAATAAGGCACAAAACCGACAGAGAGGTACGTTGTGGTCAGGGCCTAGGCAAAGAGTACAGTACGAATGAACATCTTTATGAGGTATTTGCTTTCCACAAGAAATACAATTGTTGACTTTTACTGACATCGATTTAGAGCAAGAAAAAGTTCCCCAACGGGGTACTTAGCTTAGTTGAAGACTTCGGTTCTGAAACTCGAAAACAAAAATTTCAGGAGTTGGCCGACCGGCACTTGCGAACTGCTTCTGCTTCGGGCACCGCAAGGCAAGAGACTGATGTAATGGCATCGGCTGCATGCTTTATACCCCTGACTACCTGACGTCATAGAAGATGAGACAGCAACCGACGCAGGACCCAAGACTTTGATAATCAGGCTGACTGAGGGCTACTGTAAGCAGATAACCCATATGTGATGACTACAACAGTGAAACACGAAGAACATCTTACCATAACTGTAGAGGTTCGAGTATGTCCACTGCTGCGGTGGTGACAACTTTATGGGATTTCATCAACAGAAGGACTAGTATGTGGCTTGACTTGTGGTGCTTTCCAACCTTTCCCTCCTAGTCAGACAAACTCCCACCTAGATATCACCATGTCAGTGGCATAAGAGGGAGGTTTGCCTGCAACTGTTTAGTTATTCTGTGCTGTGGTTCCCATATATGATGATATTTGAGACCAGAGCACAAAAAGGTTCCTGTATGAAGTAGAGCCCTGTCCAGAAGGGATCCAACTAAGCTGTATTGCCAGGCACTAACTCAGCCTGTGAAGAAAGTGTGTTTTGTGAGGAAGGAAGAAAGAGGGAGACAGAAAGTACTAAAAATGGGTGGATACCTACCACAACCACAAAAAAACGCAAAAAAGGAAAGAAAAGGAGGGCTGGGTGGCGAGAAATACTGCAACAGAGGACATGCTTGAACATTAGCAAAACTATTCTATTTTCAACATAATGCCCACTATTGCAGGAGTGTTAACTTCATGGGAAGATTCCAAAACTGACAAACATGGGGGTGGTTGAAACTAAGGAGGCCATGGTTGTAACAGGCTCTGTAAGATGGTGGTGGCAAATCCCACCCCAACCTCTGAAGGGGACAACCAGGTTGTAATGTTTTCAAAAAGTGGGAAATGATTACCATATAGCTGCTTCCAAAATGGACAGAGTGCTGACACCTCTCAGAAATGCAGTGATGGCTGCAGTGGTTGTAGGAGAGTGTAATCTCACTTACCCCGAATAGTCCTGCATGGAACGAACAGCAGAAGATACAATGAGCTACCCATTTTGTTTTATTTTCTTCAAATAATATCTCACTTGTACCAAAAAAAAAAAAAAAAAAAAAAAAAAAACAGTCCAGTGGACAAAGGATAAGTGTATCAAAAATGATCCAAACGTAAAAAGAAAACATGCACCATCCAAACACGGCCAAAATAATAAAAAGTTTAATAAATGTAAGCGCTTTCGCGCTATTACATTGCACTTCTTCAGACATAATAAAATACCTAAAACCATACATTATAGACTTTAACAAATCAAGAACAGCAAATTGAACAAATAAACAATTAAAACCAGTGCCATAATTTACGGGCTTTCAACAGAGGTTTTAAAAGCACATTCACATTCAAACCAGGAGCTCTATATGCCTGCAAGCTAGTAATCCATCTAACTTTTACTTCTTCCTTATTCACAATATCACCACCTCTAGGGCTCTTACCAACAACCTGCAGCACTAAAAAGCTAAAATTATGATCACTAAAATCAACAATATGTCTATATAGTGCACTACTAAAATCTTTGTTCCTAATATACCTCACATGCTCCAAAATACACTCTGAGCGTACGATTAGTTTTCTCTACATAAAAACACGTACAAAAATTGCAGTGAGCAAAGTAAACTAAATCAATACTAATACAATCTGCATGAAACAGAGCTGTAAACCTATAACCATTGCAAGGATGTACAAAAGTCTTCACACCAGATATATAACTGCAAGCTATACAAGATCCACATGGGAATGTACCCTGTCCCTTATTAAAATCAAGAAGTTTTTTCTTCTTGAGTCCATAATAAAGTTTCCGTTTAAGAGAAATGCTATTCTTAAAACAAAAACTGAGATGAGGGCCAACCACCTGACTAATTTTATCACATGATAATAAAATAGGCAAATTATGTGCAATCTCACAGATCTTTCCTATATCATTTGTACAAGTCAAAACCACCCTAGTTCCATCATCTGTACATTTGTTATATTTAACTCTAAAGGGTCTATCAGAAAAATATGGTCTAGCTATATCCTTTCATCCCTCATTAGCATTGTCAGCTAAACCACTCAGTTCACATCTTGGATATCCTTCACAACGAAACCATCTACCATCTCATGTAGGGCATCATTAAAAAATCTATCTTCTGCATGTAGCTTGGATAATCTCAATGCTTGACTCTTGGGTACACTGAGTACCGGCGAACTGGTGACTAGCTTAATGAAACGTCGTCGGCAGTTTTGGACCTGTGCGGTCTCTGTCTTTATCCTTTGTTTTTTAGGAAAATTGGTAGTTGGATGGCTTATTGAAGCCATTTCGGAATACGGAGATTGAGAACGAAAGTATTTAGTGACAAAAAGGGCCCGACGACAAATAGTTCGGGCATTGAACAAGGCACATAATTGACAGTGAGGTACGTCGTGGTCTGGGCCTAAACAGGTGACGCAGTAAGAATGGAAATCTCACTGTGGTATTTGCTTTCCACAGGCGAAACAATTGTTAACTTTTTCTGACATCGGTTAGAGCAAGAAAAAAGATCCCCAACAGGGTACTTAGCTTTAGAAGACTTCAGGATGATTCAATTCAGAAACGAAAACTCAGGTAGCAGCCGACCAGCACTCGTGCGAACTGCTTCTGCTTCGGGCTCCTCAGCAAGAAAGACTGATGTAATGGCGCCGGCTGCCTGTTTTTATACCCCTGATGACCTGACGTCAGTAATGGAGTGACCGCAACAGACGCAGAAATACTAAGTCTCTGGTATTTGGGCCGAATGAGGGCTACCTGCAGACAGATAACCCAAGTGTGATGACTGCAACAATGAAACACAAAGAACATCCATCGTTTTCTTATAGTAACTCTAAGAGTGCAACAGTAGACTCCCCACTCCCTGACAATTTCCTTTGAATTGTGATTTCTGCCATCTCTTAATCAGGCTTTCATGGAAATGTTTTTGTTACAGCTACCAAAAATTAACTAAATTAGCTAGTTTGTAAACAGGTTAGACTTACAACCGAAGCAACTCTTTCACCACCCACCCACTCTACCAACCAGGTCTCAAGCTTCCTAACATTCACATATGAACCACCTGCTAAGACATGAATGAACTCACTTGCTTTCTGATTCAACAAATATTTGCATAGCCATGCATTTTTAGGCACTCACACTTAATTAAAATGTTTATTGGTCAATGGACTACACTTATTGAATGATTTTTATTTTGACTTGTTTCATATACTTCTCATTGGTTGTAATTCTTCTGAAGGCATAACCGATGCAAGAGAAAGTTTTGCATTATGGAATAAGGCCTTTTTTTCTATTATTTTAACTTGGCAGTTGTCATACATTAAATTATTCACAGTTTTTGTAGCCTGCACTGGGACAGAAAGGTAAGGGAAAAAACAAACACCTTCCTTGTGGGCATATTCCTGGGTCAAATCTGAAATTTAAAGCACATTGTGATGCAGAGGTGGCATAATTGTTAAGATAGTACTGTGAGATTTCATGCAAACCTAACATAGTATGCAATGAGGTGGTCAAACAATGCAAAAATGACACAAAGAGGAAGAAAGGGGATCTGTAATGAAATATCACATCAAGCTTAGTCAAGATACAAAAACATCATAGCTAAAACATCCAACCCACTACAGTGGCAACATGCAACACCATAATGAACAGCATCACAAACTACAAATTTTTCATTTTCGAGGGGATATACCACTATACCCCCCCACACACACTAGTTCTGCCTGTATACCCAAAGTCCTTATCTGCAGTCAGACTCTTAGGTTTCTATTTAAACAAGAACGTGTGAAAGTTTATCATAACAACTAGTTGTTCATATATCGAAGTACCAAAAAGCTGTTTAGCTGAAGGGACACATTTCCACTGCCAAAATCCTGATGGGGGTATAAGATGAGAGCCCGAGAAATCATACTTAGTAGGCCAAACCACGGAAACCTCAGATGGGAAATCCCATATCCTGACAGGCCAGCATGAATCCATCCTATCCAATGATTTTATCCAACCATCCTCAAGAAGCAAAGGCATTAAAACCTTAACCATGACTAGATAAAAATTCTCATAACTGACAGGAAGAGTGAATCGCAGATGTGCAGATTTGGTTGAGAATCTTCTTAAAGAATCTTAGAGAATCTTCTAAGAAGTAAAAATAAATATTAGCACAGACTTTATTGGGGGCATCATGGGCATGGTTTAAACTCACCGAGTTCAATTCCCCAATGATGAACTTTCCAGCTGACATGCCCTACAATCACTGCCAGTTTGGTTTCTCTTTGCATGAAGTTAGTAATTCATCTGTGAGGGTTTTTTTCTCTTTTCTCCACAGTTGTGTGGCTGTAGACTTCGAAGGAGCTACAACCAAACATCACACCAACAAATGTTATATCACAGATAACTGAACCTATTTAAGTTGACATAGATGTTGCTAACTTTAAACAATTTAAAAAAAAAGTGTTTCTGTGGAGAGCAAGCCCCCTGCACCTCAAACAGCCACATATCTCTAAATATACTCAGTCTAAAAATCATGCAGCTTTTGAGGTAAGGAACGTCTTTATTACCACAATTCTACATTGTCATTGATCTAACACCAAAAAATGTAACTAAAATGGGAATCAATTCAAAACAGTCAACTTTTCTCACTTCCCATAAATTAGATGCAAACACATGGAAAGTGAGGGGAGGACTTGTCCCTCTTCAAAACATGTCTGTGGTTTTGTCATGCTGAAGCTTTGACTGTTGGGTTTCAGCTGGCTGAACCTACAGAAAGTTTAAAACTGATGAAAGACGGGAAGCAAATAAATAAATAAATAATGAACCCCTGCTCTCCTACCAACACCCTCCACTATTCCTCTGAGTAAGATGGACTATGACTGCTTTACTGTTTCCTTCAAGACTGGATGCTCCACCAAAAAAAATAAGACACATCAGAAAGAAATTGACCATATGAGTTAATTTTCTGCAATGCTCACACATTTTGCCTGTCCTGAGGTAAGATTTCTTTAAATCAAGGTGAATAATGAAAACTGATCTACTTACATGGGTCATCCATTAAGGATACTAAGCGTTACTTTTAGGCCTGGTGGCATAAGACCGTCTTTGGAATATAAAGCTTCAGGATTTACATAAGACGCTGTCCTGGAGCTTAAATGGTTGCCATTTGCCTTTAGAAGCATCCCTTCTATTAAAGAAAATGGCCAACTTATAAATGGAAAGGGGGGATACACGTCTTCCACAGTAGATTTAGCCTTACCCATTATTTGTATGCTCTCTATAATCACTTTAGAAAGGTCACCAAAGATTACTCTGACCTGCAAAACAGCATCTGCGATAGCCTGATATAATTCTTCTATGAATATAAGATACTTTGAACTAGGCATCACTGTGAATGGTCATAGTCCTAGCTACCGGTCATTCATATCAAAGCTGTGGTAGGGTACAAGGAACAAAATCCCAAAGACATTGTGCAGTGATCTTGCTATGGCTTCTTAATGATCTAGTACAGGCAAAGTGACATAATCCATAGCTTACTTTACCAGAAGTCAGCTTATAATGGACAGAGAATTAAGGGAACTAAAGACTAATATGGGCCAAAGAGAAGAACATGTATGTATTGCTTAGAACTCTGCCAAGGGAAAAAGTTGTCAAGCATTGGGGCTTTTAGAGATGGGAAAATGGCCTCAGAGCACAAAAAAACACTAATGCTCACTCACAGATGATCCATATGGCACAGATATCCCTAAACTTAGCTAAAATTTGGTAATAAAAACTGCATCCTTGATAAATTTGTCAGGGAGGTAATAATGGACAACTAATGGTCAGACCTTTCTAGATGAATATTCCTACACAAGGGCTACTCTGTCATGAAATCCATTAGTTTGCGAGCCACCACAAAGGACAACTCAGAGAAGGAAAGTGGTATAGAATAAAGGCTCAGTGATCTTGTCAATTTCTAAGAAAAGAGCCTTCAAGCTCAGTTTCCATTAAGGTGGAATTATCTAACAGGAAAGGAAAAACCCTCACCTTACTACGTCTTCTGTATTCATTCCAGTAATACTAATAGGGAACAGAAGTAAGAAAGGAGACATGCTTGAAATTCAGTGGAAAAGGTTCAACTCTGGTGCATATATGAAATGGTTCCAAAACAACAGAGGTCTACATACAGACAGCCGAAAGCACTGTGGTTAGCACATGAAAACCAGCTCTCATACACATGCTGTACTATGCTGTCCACCACTACAAGGTGAACAGCCTTCAGAAGTCGAACATGAGAAGAAGAAGAAATGCAAACTGCTGACAAAAAGGAGCTAAAAGGACTGCAAGGATTAGGGCAACATTCACTTGCAAGTCGCCATTCATTTAGGGGTGGTTACAAGAATCACTTCTCTGCCCCTTGTTCACCACTGCAGCCTCCAATGGCATAAACGAATGAGGAAAGGTGGCGAGTGAGTTTTGGGACTCACTGACTCACTCCCAACAGTAAGTGCTGAGGAGACATCTTTGTCAAATTTCTGCATCTCAGAAGACAAGGATCTGGACAATAACCTTCTGTCAAACAATGACAATCCAGAAACAGCAGAGGCTACTTGGGACATGAAAGACTCAAATAGCCAGGCCCTACATGCATTAAGACTGTTTTTTGGCTCTCTTAAATTTTGAGCATTCTGTTCATGCACAGGATATTTAGACAGGCTGGCCCATACCTGTCAATATCAGAGGGAGACTAACACCTCAGGCTTTTCTCTCAAATATCATTGGGTTATGAGGTTAAAGATCTAACATTGGTAATCTTGATTGACACTGCACATGCAGCACTCCCAGGCAAAATGAAACATCCATGATGATCCTGACTTGCAATCAGACAACTTCAGGCACATGTGCAGGGCCTGTGCTTCTGAAGAAATGAACACTGGAATTTCCAGATGGCAAAGAATGCTACAACAATATCTCACCTATGTGGAATATCATGTAATATCTACTGCAGGGGTGCCCAATGTAAGATAAAAGGGCAGAATGTGGCTTCTAACAGTTACTCACATCTTGGAAGACTGTTCTATCACAAAACAAGATTAGCACCTGAATTAGAAAGTAAAAGGGAAAGGCAGGTGAATTCAGAATTCTTTGTAGTGAAAAAATGACATGTTTTCATGTAGATCAAATACTAGCAAATGTAATATCGAGACTACACTCATAATACAAGCTTGTTTATATCTTGCTATAACAGTTTTTTTTTTTGTTTTCTTTCAGATGTCAGTAACTCTACAATGCCAGCAACTCAAAATAAATAAATACTGGATGCATGTGTATATTTTAAGCATTATAATACTGTGCATCAAATTCAAAACTATATTTTGTGAGTCACTAGTTTTTAGTCTAACTATTATTTTGCTCTATTTTTGTCTCTTACTGTGGATAAAGCCTGTGGATAACAGCCTTAGAAAGAGCAGTCATAAAAACACAGCTTTAGCCAGCCCAGTGATGTAAAAGGATAAAGTCCTGACTACTTGCCTAGGCAGCTGAAAAACAGACCAAACCAACACAGCTTAAAACAATAAAATCTGACTTGTTTGTGTCTTTCGGCTTTTCCCGGTTAGGGGTCGCCACAGCGGAACTCCGGTCCGCTAATGACTGGCAGATGATTTTTATGTACCGGCTTGCCAAGCCTGATGCACAACCTTCAACGAAGGTACACCCATTCATGCATGTCTCCACGCAGAAGACGCTCTAGCTGAGAATCGAACCGGTCAGCGTCTTACTGTGAGGCGACTAATTCATATAAACAAATAAGCACTTTCACACCTTAAAGGCGCTTCATCAGATCAGAATACAGACCAAAATACAGTTGTACATATTTATACACCTTCTAATTGATTAAAATCACCTGTCACAAGACAGTTGGTAATAAAAACAATTAATAAAAATCATGTGACCTAAGTACTGGTTTTAAGGCCACCATCTCATTTAACCCAGATCGTTTATCTGCATGCTGTCTGATGATCCACTGCATTTCAGCTACTTCAGTGGTGTTATTAAAATCACATCCCCTTTTATCCTTGTATATCAACTGCAAAACCAAAAATCTAAACTTATGTGTTCATCCACATATGCCAATATGTTTAGTTAGCTAAGGCACTGGTCAGTTTTACCTTGCATATATCACTGGAGTGTATAAGTATACACTCTCTGAAAGATCTATTTGTTTTGCCTACATACAAACATGTGCAGATCATACTAAATGCTAGGTAAATGAGATCTGTACTTCTATAGGTGGCATATAAATCAGGGGTATAACATATATTGGTATCTGGATGAATAAAGAAATTCTTATCTGAGATAAACTTGCAAGATATTCAAGAACTGCACGGAAAAGTACCAGTCCGTGCTAAAAGTTTTGCTGGATTTATCATGTATACAACATAATCACCGTTTCAAAGACCTACTATTTTTAAAAAAAAAAACAAGGTTTTGTACCTACAAGATTTCAAATTTTAATCGTCTACTTGTAGTATAGACAAATTCGTCTTTAAGACATCACAAACTACATTTATATCACTAGTGGCTGCTTTTGAGTATGTACTTGCCTAGGCAACCAGAGCTTGATTAGCAGCTTGAGTGACTGACTGCACTAGCTTGGAGAATGGGTGGTGCCTATCCTAGACAGCAGGAAGGTGGTCCCCAACTGACTTATACCTACTACTCCACTTTCGTGGGATGGACCTTTCACGAGTACTGAAAGCAGAGACCAGTTTAATGAGTGTCATGCATTGTGGCTGCCCAAGCTGATAACAGAAACTCCCTACCCATATGCAAAGAAACGCACAAGCGTGGAGGTAATGGGAATACTGTCAGTCCCTGCAGTGATGCAAGTGTGTATGTCACCACCAGGGAAGGAGTTTCAGCAAAAAAAAAAAAAACTCTCGTTGCTGGGATGCTGGCAAGAGCCAAAAGTGCCACCAATGTCTGCACAGGTAATGACCCCCTAAAGGTTCTCACCGTGGCAGATTGGAGGTGGTCCTCACTGTGATGGAATGAATGGGCACCATGTACCACAGGGGAAGCTCAATGGTGAGAAAGCGAAATGAGGGAAGGGGAATACAGAAAAAAATATATACATACTAAACGGCTCCGAAGGATAAACTACAAAATACTGAAGATGATAATCCATCACCTCAAAGCTTGAGATTTCAGCCTGATGTTTCATGGATTTTACCTCCATCACTATTAATGCATGAAGCCACCTAAATTCAGTGTTTCTTCATATATCCAACACTTTGGAGCAAAGGGGTAATATTATTTGCTACCTTAAATTATATGCCTCCTCCCTGGCCCATTCACAAACTGCCACTACTGCAACCTAAGTCACTGTTATACCACTGATAAATAATATGGAAGCAAGGAAATAGCAAATGAATATCACTGCATCA
This sequence comes from Protopterus annectens, assembly GCF_019279795.1. NCBI lineage: Eukaryota > Metazoa > Chordata > Ceratodontiformes > Protopteridae > Protopterus > Protopterus annectens. Next base: position 932,347,638 of record NC_056743.1, on the reverse strand, counting down.
GCTAACCTATTAGAGGTACCTTCCTGACGAGTCCAACGTAACCACCAGCAATCAGAATTCACCATTTTTATTTTTACAGAATCTCGTGCTAAGGGATATCTGCAAGCCTTGTTGTGACAATGTACAATCTACACAAGCAAGTTCACCCTACAGCCCACTAGGTGGTTAGCACCTAGTCACAAGACAGCAGCCACAGGCAAATTAAGAAACAACAACGATTTGGCAAAAACAACTGATAGGATTATACACTTGCCCATCTGACAAGCAATGTCAGCGGCAAAAGGGAACAGAAGAAACACCCATCAGTGTGGGGTGGGGGGAGGGAAATCCTTAATTCAAGTAGTAGGATCTTCATAGGTAAACCGATAGGGTCAGAACGCATCTAACTACAATAATCCTGAACGATGGGTCCTTGGTTGGTCAGGCTAAATCTATACTAGCACAATGAGGGTAGAAGAACAGGAGGACCAACCAAGACTAGAGCTCACATGTCCAATATCTGGATAAATGAGTTCTCAAAAGTGACACAACTCAAGTCAGTATCAAGACAACAATGCTTGCAAAAGTGCACAGCATGGATCAGGTGGTCATACCACAAATGTCTACAACAGAGGCATTCTCAAAATAAGCACTGGAGGAAGCCCCTCCCTTTTGTGCAGAGGGATTTGACTGCAGTATTTCTCAAATGGCAATTGGCTAACTGACAGTAAAAGGTAATGCTGCTGTCAAGCCACTTGAAAAGTGTGTACTTGGCAAATGCCTCACTCCTGAAACAAAGAGATGAACCTCTGATCAATCCACCCGCCCCCCCAGGAAGCACCTCAGCTGTTGGTGCACATCCAGCTTTCCTTCCCCTAGTTTCCATCACCACTACCAGAAAAAAAGGACATGGACGGACGGATGCATAGAATTCTCCAAAACTACCTTTCAGTAGAAGCATGCATTCATCCTGAAAAAAAAAATACCCTTTACAAAGACCAGATGCAGTTCCTTACACATAACTGTTTAACCCTCCAAAATGCATCTTGCAGAGTTGATGGCTACCAGATACAAAATCTTCCAAGAAATAAACATCAGTGTTAAAGTGGCAACAGACATAAATGAGGAAACGGCAAGCATCTTTGACATGGAACTCAAGTCAGGAGAAGGGGAGGATCTCCTCTAAGGAAGGTGAAGATGCAACATGCCTCTAAGGAACTGCTTCCATTGCTGGGCCAAAACTCTGCCCTCCGTATATAAATTGGCAGTGGAAAACTGACAGCCAGATCCTACAGATACTTAAGCTAAGTGAGGATCATCTGCAAACAAACTGACCAAACAGGTACACAGTATACAGTGGATATAAAAAGTTTACACACCCCTGTTAAAATACCAGGTTTTTGTGATATAAAAAAAATGAGACCACAATAAATCATCTCAAAACTTTCCCCACCATTAATGTGACCTATAACCTTTACAGTTCAATTGAAAGACAAACAAATCTGTTAGGGGAAAAAGATATAAAAAAATAAAAAATGTACAATAAGATGGCTGCATAAGTGTGCATACCCTTAAACTAATACTTTGTTGAAGCACCTTTTGATTTAATTGCAGCATTCAGTCTTCTTGGTACACACCTGCCATCAATTAGAGAGACTCTGATTAACCCCAAATAAATTTCAGCGGTCCTAGCAGGATTTTCCTGATATTTACTCAGTTGCCTGCTACACCAAAAGCCGTGGTTCGCAGAGAGCTTACAAAGCATCAAAGGGATCTCATTGTTGAAAAGTATCACTCAGGAGACGGGTACAAAAAATTCCACAGCATTGGATATACCATGGAACATAGTGAAGACAGTCATCAAAAAGTGGAGAAAATATGGAACAGTGACGTTGCAAAGAACTGGATGTCCCTCCAAAATTGATGAAAAGACCAGATGAAAACTGGTCAGGGAGGCTGCCAAGAAACCTACAGCAACACTGAAAGAGCTGCAGGAATTTCTGGCAAGTACTGGTTGTGTACTACATGTGACAACAATCTCACGTATTCTCCATATGTTTGGGCTATGGGGTAGAGTTGCAATATGGAAGCCTTTTCTTACACAAAAACATCCAGGCCTGGCTAAAATTTACAAAACAATACATCAAGTCTCCCAAAAGCATGTGGGAAAATGTGTTACGGTCTGATGAGATCAAGGTTGAACTTAAGGTTGAACTTATTGGCCACAATTCCAAAAGGTACGTTTGGTGCAAAAACAACACTTCGCATCACCAGAAGAACATCAGCCCCACGGTGAAGCATGGTGGTGGCAGTATCATGCTTTGAGGTTGTTTTTCTTCAGCTAGAACTAGGGCTTTAGTCAAGGTGGATGGAATTATGATCAGTTCCAAATACCAGTTAATTTTGGCCCCTTCAGGCATCTGCTAGAAAGCTGAAGATGAGGACTTTCACCTTTCAACATGACAATGACCCCAAGCATACATCCAAAACAACAAAAGAACAGCTTCACTAGAAGAAAATTAAAGTTTTGAAATGCCCCAGCCAGAGCCCAGACCTAAATCCAATACAAAATCTGTGGGGTGATATGAAGTGGGCTGTGCACAAGATACGCCCTCGCAATATGACAGATTTGGAGCGCTTTTGCAAGGAAGAGTGGGCAAATATTGCCAAGTCAAGATGCGCCATGCTGATAAGAATCCTGCCCAAGAAGACTGAATGCTGTAATTAAATCAAAAGGTGCTTCAACAAAGTATTAGTTTAAGGGTGTGCACACTTATGCAACCAGATTATTGTACATTTTTTTTATTTTTTATAGATATTTTTCCCCTAACCGATTTGTTTGTTTTTCAACTGAACTGTACAGGTTATAGGTTACATTAAAGGTGGGAAAAGTTCTGAAATGATTTATTGTGGTCTCATTTTTTTTTCCCTCAAATATTTTTTTATTTTCAGTTAAAATAACATTTACATAATATTTTTAAATATCATTTTAAACTATATACAGTACATACAATAGCCTGACTTTGAATTTTACATACTGCAATAATCAATATTGTATCTCTGATAACTGATCTGTTAATTCTATATTTAATAACATACGAGTGTCCAACAAAGATATAACTTTCTTCCAATGATTATTTACCAATGGCCTGGGATAGATTTGTAGTTCTTTGATTTTTATTTTCATTGATGCAGTTGTCTTCAGTAGAGTGTAGAATTCGTCCAAGGTCGGGGGTGTATTTGAATTCTACCTTCTGGTTACGCATTTCCTAGATATAGCAAGTATTGCCCATAACAAATACATATTTGTCTTATTCAGGTAGGGACCTTAATTTTCATTTAGTATAATCAATACTTCAGTTAAGGTAAAGGATTCATTAAATAAAGCTTGTAAAAAATGATGGATTCCATTCCAATATGATTTAATTTTATTACATTCATAAAAAATATGAATCCAGTCTGCTTTATTTAACTTTTCACACCTCCAGCAAAAACCATTTGTAAGTAGTACTGATCTTTTTAACTCTATCTGGTGTTAAAAATGCTCTATGTAAGTATTTCCAGTTAAATATTTCCAGTACTGTGTGTTAGAGGTGTAATTAACTGACAGTAAGATGTTAGTTTTAATTTCTTCTGTTAACTGCAATGACTGACCTTTTGTTAAGAACTGCCAGTATGATGGTTTGGTAATTGTTTTATATGTTATTAACTCTTTATATAGATTTGAAATGGAATTTTTCTTATCACAACTATTATATATAAATTCATACAGAAAACTCATTAGATTTGGAATATCTTTAAATGAGGAATTATTAATTAATCTGCATAAATCTTGAGTGTACATCAGAATGCTTTGTAAGGTTAACCAGTCCTGTGTTGGACTATTGTAAGCAGTTTTTATCATATGTATATCTACAACATTTAATCTATTTACACATTGAAACCAGCATAAGAATCCATTTTGTTCCCAAGAGGTTATTGTTTCCCTATATATTTTGTGAGGAAAGTTCTTAGTGATGGTAAATGGGGTTTAAAAGGTCAAACCAAAGTTTTAGATCTATGTTTGCATTGATAAGTTTCCTAAAGGAAATGATGTAATGATTAATCAGTGTTGTTTTAGAAAATGGTTGTTATATTATATTGCATACTTATGCATTGTATGTACCAGGGTTTGTTTGGTTTGTCTGCTATTAAATTTTTTTAACAGATTAAATTAATTTGTTAATTTAGCCGTTAATTCTTTCCAGTTGTCAAAATCATTTGGGTTTATCCAGTCTATTGTAGATTTAAGCACAGATGCTTTTATATATGTTTCTATTTCTGGGAAGTTTACTCCTCCTTGTTTCCAGGGTCTAATGGGGATGAGTTAGAGCTACTCTATTCTTTTTGGGGTACCATAAAATTTTATTAAACATGAGTTTATTTCTTTAAAAATGCATCTTTTGGAATTAACTGTATTGCTAATGCTACATATAGTATTTTTGGCAATAAGACCATTTTTATTAATTGCAATCTGTCTTCAAAAGTTAATATAGTTTTGTTCCACTTTTCTATATATATTTTTATTGTTTCAATGTTTTTATAATTTATTCATAGTGTTTCGTTTATATTATTGCATAACTTCTTCTTTCGGCTGCTCCCGTCAGGGGTCACCACAGCAGATCAACTGTTTCCATTACTTCCTGTCCTCGGCATCTTGCTCTGTCACACCAACCACCTGCATGTCCTCTCTCACCACATGCATAACCTCATCTTAGGCCTTCCTCTTTTCCTGTTACCTGGCAGCTTCATCCTTAACATATTTTTCCCAATATACTCTGCATCCCTCCTCAGCACATGTCCAAACCAATGTAATCTTGCCTCTGGCTTTGTCTCCAAACCTTCCAACCTGGGCTGACCCTCTAATATACTTATTCCTAATCCTGTCCATCCTCGTTACATCCAGTGCAAATCTTAACATCTTCAACTCTGCCACGTCAAGCTCTGACTCCTGCCTTTTTGTCAGTGCCACTGTCTCCAACCCATATAACATAGCTGGTCTCACTACCCTCTTGTAGACCCTTCCCTTTCACTCTTACAGGTACTCGTCTGTCACAAATCACTCCTGACACCCTTCTCCACCCACTCCATCCTGCCTGTACTCTCTTCTTCACCTCTCTTCCACACTCATCATTACTCTGAACTGTTGATCCCAAGTATTTAAACTCATCCACTTTCACCACCTCTACTCCCTGCATCCTCACCATTCCTCTATCTTCCCTCTCATTCACACACATATATTCTGCCTTAGCCCTGCTGACCTTCATTCCTCTTCACTCTAGAGCATATCTCCACCTCTCCAGGGTCTCCTCCACCTGTTCCCTACTCTCACTACAGATCACAATGTCATCTGCAAACATCATAGTCCACGGGGACTCCTGTCTGATCTCGTCTGTCAACCTGTCCATCACCATTACAAATAATAAAGGGCTCAGAGCTGAACCTAGATGTAATCCCACCTCCACCTTAAACGCATTTGTCACTCCCACCCCAGACCTTACTGTTGTCACACTACCCTCGTACATATCCTGTACCACTCTTACATACTTCTCCGACACTCCAGACTTCCTCATACAACTCCTCTCTAGGCACCCCTGTCATATGCTTTCTCTAAATCCACAAAGACACAATGCAAACTCCTTCTGACATTCTCCGTACTTCTCCATCAACACTCTCAAAGCAAACATCGCATCTGTAGTGCTCTTTCCTGGCATGAAACCATACTGCTGATCACTAATCATCATGTCCCTTCTTAACCTAGCTTTCACTACTCTTTCCCATAACTTCATGCTGTGACTGATCAATTTAATCCCTCTGTAGTTATTATAGTTCTGCACATCACCCTTACTCTTAAAAATCGGTACCAAAACACTTTCTTCATTCCTCAGGCATCCTCTCACTTTCCAAGATTTCATTAAATAATCTAGTTAAAAACTCCACTGCCATTTCACCTAAACACCTCCATGCTTCCACATGCATGTCATCTGGACCAACAGCCTTTCCGTTCTTCATCCTCCTCACAGCTATCGTTACTTCGTCCTTGCTAATCCATTGCACTTCATGATTCACTATGCGCACATCATCCAACCTTCTCTCCCTCTCATTCTCTTCATTCATCAGCCCCTCAAAGTACTTTTCCATCTGCTCAACACACTCTCCCCGCTTGTGAGTACGTTTCCCTCATTATCCTTTATGACCCTTACCTGCTGTACATCTTTACTAGTTTGGTCCCTCTGTCTAGCCAATCGGTACAGGTCCTTTTCTCCCTCCTTAGTGTCCAACCATTTATACAACTCGTCATACGCCTTATCCTTAGCCTTCGCCACCTCTCTCTTTGCCATGCACCTCATCTCCTTATACTCTTGTCTACTTTCTTCATCTCTCTGACAATACCACTTCTTCGCCAACCTCTTTCTCTGTATACTCTCCTGTATTTCTTCATTCCACCACCAGGTCTCCTTGTCCTCCTTCCTTTTTCCAGATGTCACAACAAGTACCTTTCTAGCCATCTCTCTTACTAGCTCTGTTGTAGTTACCCAGCTATTCGGTAACTCTTCACTGCCACCCAGTGCCTGTCTTAACTCTTCCCTGAACACCACCTCACAATTACCATTTTTCAATTTCCACCATTTGATCCTTGGTGCTGCCCTCACACTCATCCTCCTCTTCTTGATCACCAATGTCAACCTACAAACCACCATCCTATGCTGCCTAACTACACTTTCCCCTGCCACCACTTTACAGTCTCCAATCTCCTTCAGACTGGCCCTTCTATATAAGATATAATCCACCTGTGTGCATCTTCCTCCACTCTTGTATGTCACCCTATGCTCCTCCCTCTTGTTAAAATACGTATTCAACACAGTCATGCCCATCCTTTTCACAAAATCCACTACCATCTGACCTTCTGCATTCCTTTGCTTAACACCATACCTACCCATCACTTCCTCATCCCCTCTGTTCCCTTCACCAACATGCCCACTGAAATCTGCTCCAATCACCAGTCTCTCTCCCTTGGGTACAAGTCATCACCACTTCATCCAACTCGCTCCAAAATGTTTCTTTCTCATCCATCACACACCTAACTTGTAGAGCATATGCACTAACATTCATCATTATACCATCAATTTCCAGCTTCATAAACATCACTCTATCCGACACTCTTTTCACCTCCAAAACACTCTTAGCATACTGTTCCTTCAGGATAATGCCTACACCATTTCTCCTCCCACCCACACCATGATAAAACAATTTGAACCTGCCTCCAATACACCTATTCTTGTTTTCCTATGATTGATTTATCTGTAACTTGTAGTTCTTTTTTCTTATTTAAAAATAGAAGTTTTGATTTTGATCTATTAAAATATAGACCTGAACTCTTATAAAATTTCTTCATTACTTCTTCTAGCTCTCCTAATGACTCTCTGGAATTTGATAGGGTTAATAAAATATCATCAGCAAAAAGCATTATTTTAGATATGTACTGGTCATAGACTTCTATTCCTTTTATTCTTGGATTATTGCGTATTATTTCTGCAAGTATTTCTATAGCGAAAGCAAATAAAATAGGGGAAAGGGGGCATCCTTGTTTAGTAGCTTCCATTAAATGGATAGATTCTGAGGTGAAAGGACCTAATTTAATGTAGGCTTCTTCTTCTTTCGGCTTTTCCCGGTTAGGGGTCACCACAGCGGACCATCTGTCCGCTCATGATTGGCAGTGGAGTTTTTACAGTGTCGAGTTGCCAGCCCAGCGCCCAGCCTTCCACAGAAGGCACACACTCACACCTAGGGCCAATTTACAGTGTTCAATCTACCTACTGCATGCCTTTGGGATGTGGGAGGAAACCGGAGCACCCGTAGGAAAACCACACGACCACAGGGAGGACATGCAGACTCCGCACAGAAAGCACCCCAGCCGAGAATCGAACCGGAGAGCCTCTTGCTGTGAGGCGGCAACGCTAACCGCTGCACCACCGTGGACCTAATTTAATGTAGGCTAAGTTATTAATATATATATATATATATATATATATATATTTTTTTTTTTTAGTAATAAGATGAAAGGAGGAGGAAATTCAAATAATGCTAAAGTTTTAAACCGATATTCCCAGTTGAGGGAATCAAAGGCTTTTTCTATGTCTAATCCGATTACAAGTCTTTTCCTTTATTCCCATAATCTATAAGAGTAAGCATCCTTTTAATATTATCATGCGTGTGCTTGTTATATAAAAATCCAGTTTGATCATTAATTGTCTTTGAAAGTGGGATTTTCATTCTGTTAGCTAGGATTGACATGAATATTTTGTAATCATTATTCAGTAATGATATAGGTCTGTATGAGGTGCAAAGGTCTGATGGTTTATTATATTTTGGAATTGGTGTTATGAAAGAATATTTCCATGAGGGTGGTATTTCTGCTTCTGACTGGACTTCTGGCAAAGTTTTATGTAAAAGGGAGGTTTTACTGTTGAAGGGAGTAATTTGTAAATTTCCATAATTATACTATCTATCCCTGGAGCTTTGTTAGATTTACTTTCTTTTATCTTGTCAACAATTTCTTTGTAGGATATAGGTTTTTGTAGGTCTAGTTTTAAATTTGTGGGAATTTTTTTTATATATTGATAAGGTTTGTATCTAAGTTTATTTGGTTGGTATTTAAATCTTCTTTTTTGAAGTGTTCCATATAATGGAACCAAAATGCTTCAAGGATGTCTCCCATAGCTGACACTTTTTTCCCTTTCTTTTCATGATACGTACTACTAATGTTAACTGCTTTAGATTGTATTTTAATTCTTGTAGATAAGTTATGTAGATATCTGGGGGAGGTGGCTAATGAGTTTATTTTTAATTTTTCCAAGGCTAGACAAGTTTTGTGAGTTCAAATTTCATTATATTTTTTTATTTAATTCTTCTATTTCTTTTTGACTTCTGGACAATTCTGATTTTTTTTTAGATTCTGCTGTCAAGAGTCTGGTTTGTAAGTCTAATGATTCAGATTCCCACTCTCTGACTTTGTTTTTGTACCAGCTAAGTGTCTTACCAAATAAATATGCTTTTAATGAGTCCCAAACCATGACTCTGATTTCTGTTGTATTATTAATTTCAAGAAATAACTGTAGTTCTGACAATATCCAGGGTCTGAATTCTTTAATTTTCGTGATATATGATGGAATTCTAGTTGAGAGGATTAAAGGTTTAAACTCTATTTGGAGCTTCATTATCAGAGTCATGATCTGAGAAGGGGCATGGAACTATTGAGAAGTTGAGGATTTTTGTTTGTAAATCTTGAACTACGAATAATTTGTCTATTCTGGTTTGTGTTCCAAATCTATGGTCTTTATAGGAAACTAATAAGGATTTATCATCTTTTACTTTAAAAGTGTCTATTAAATGAAATGAATAAATCCATCTTTTTAAGGATTTTGAAACAGTTGCTATGCGAAAAGACTTCTTGGTGGTTCCAGAAGCTTGTAAGGTACAATTAAAGTCTCCTCCCAGTATAAGATTTCCTTTATAATTGTTGGAAATAAAATCTAGGTGCTTTTTAACCGTTCCTGCTCCATTTCCTGGGAACCAATATAGATTAGCTAAGGTCTATATTCTGTTATTAAATTTAATTATAACAAATGCTAGTAGACCTTCTATGTCTTCATATTTATAAATAACTTTTGAAGAGATTATGTTTTTCTTCCAGAGAACTGATGCTCTTTTTGTCTTTGTTCTATAGAAGGATCATTAGTCTTAAAATGCATTTCCTGGAGAAATATAACTTGCGCCTTATTTAGATTTAAATATTTTAATAAGTTTGATATTTTATTTGCATTATTTAAGCCATTAGTATTTAATGATAAGAATGTTAAATCCATTTCAAGTTAATGTTGGAAGAAACTTTTTGCTTCTTTTAATTATAGTAGTTATACCATATTCTCTGATAACACTGAATGCTATTTTTGTGTGTGTAAACTTGGGAGTGTAATTTAATGCTCTTTCTTCTTTAAATACAAGTAGGGTAAAATTTTGGTCAGGCTTTAAAAACATACTTCTATAAAACATTAATTCTAAAGTATCAAATACAAGTAAATATGAATTTTCCATTAAACATGGAATGAAAGTCATTCCTAATCCAATAGATAAAGATAGATCTATTGAATTATCACTCATACCTTTAAACAACAATATCAACTGATCTCCATATGTTAATTAGATGGAGAATTTTCTTAAAAGAGATATGAAATTCTATATTATTCTGTTATTGTTCTATAGTATTTTATTTATCAGGATGGAATGTTAGTAGTGTAAACAATTATTAAGATGACTTAGAAAATATCCAGTATTTAGTTACCCTTAAGAGATCCCAAATATGTCAGATATGTCATTTTGGATAAATTAAATGCAACAGAGGAGCATACACTAAATAAACCAACAACAAATAGATTATTACTAAAATAATTTGACTAAAAGGACTCTACATGAAATAATGAGTGATTACCAATGAAATATGAATTTACTGTAGGTGTACTGCCTTCCTTTACTTTCCTAATCTTCAGCTCACCAACTTCAACTTACACTTATGAAAAGACATGGCTTATCAGTGGTATCCTGACTCTGAGTAGAGGCATTCTAGTGTGAGTGCTTTTACATATTTATAGATTTACAAAGCAGAGTCTAAGAATGAACTATGACCATCCTAACAATTCCCATCCTGCATAGGGAACCTCCTGCTTCCAGAATGGGTAATCACATCAGGTCTAGAATGAATGTGAAGGTACCTATATGGTAATCAAGACTTGCCTTAGGTAGGTATTAATCAAATAGTATTTAGAGCATCTTAGAGAGTTCTTGGTGCAGTTAAAATACTCTTAAGCCTCTCCTCCCTTGACCAAAAACAGAGATTTCCCTTCCTTTTCTTTCCCTGGTTTTAAATCAGTACTAATACAAGAAATTCAGCAAACATAGGTAAACAGAAATAACATCCAGCAGTCCATCTTGTACATAACTCGCAATCCATTAAATAAGTCAGTGACTAACATCACTTTAGTAGACATTATAAAAACAAATTAGAAATAATTTTCTAGCTCTTTATATTTTCTGATAAAACAAAAAGTTAACAATAAGGTATTTTAACTAAAAGTATAAATCATTTCAATTTTTCCTTGCATGTATACATTTCTACTTATATTGTAGTGTCAATAGCTGTCTTTGAAATCTGTACAATACTTCACTTCTTCAAATCATTCCGCTTTCAGTTCAGGTTTTGTTTTGTCAAAACAGCAACACAAGGGCACAATTAATATTTAGACTGATGTTTCAAATAAATAACTTGTCAGTTGCCAATTGAGTTAGTTTAGAATGTATGGTTAGTGCAAATATAGCATGTTGCAAAAATAATATGTATTTTTTTATTGTGCTCTAGAGCCTGTCATATACAAATGACATATATAATGTAGCATATATAGAGCAGATAGCTTATGGATTCAGGTTGTTAAAGTAAGTTGTGCATATTAATCAGGCAGTTTCATTTAAATTCAAAAGTAATTTGGGGACATTTCAGTTGAGTTTCCAGGAATGTGTAGTCCAATGTGAGTAACTGAGTCCACTTTTCCTCATAAACATATGTCACAATTCATTAAACTAAGCAGAGTCTAACATTTGTCTAACAATCATTATAAAGACAAGGAATAGTAATTTCCTAGCTCTTCAAACTTTCTGATATCGCAAAATGTTGACAGTAAGCTATTTTAACTGGAAGACTAAAACATTTCAATACTTCCTTGTGAATATATATTTTTACTTTTACTGTAGTGTCAAGAACTGTCTTTGAAATCTATGCATTACTTCACTTCTTTCAAGTCATTCATTTTACAGTTCAGATTATATTTTGTCAAAATGTCAATAGCATTTCAAGGGCACATTTAATACTTAAACTGATATTTTAAATTAATAGCGATCAGTTACCAAGTGAGTTTATACAGAGTGTGAGGTAACTGCAAAGATCACATGTTGCAAAAAGTAATATGCATCTTTTCATATGCGCTAGAGACTGACAGTTTCAAGTAACACATAAAATGAAACTTTTACAGTGCAGACAGCTTGTGAAATAAGCATGTTAAACTGAGTAATACTTTTTAATCAAGCAGCTACATTTAAGTGCACATGTAGTTTGGGAACATTTCAGTTGCGTTTCCAGGAATATGTAATCCTATGAGGATAAATCATAAAATATTTACAAATAGTCCTATTATGTATTTATTTTACCTTGCTTAGGTTGTTTCTCATTTTAATAACTACACAACATTACTTTTTCTGGCACTTGCATATTATCGCAACCACATTCCAAAGCACTTGTTGTTGACATATTCATATGCCCTTAAGACTTTATCCCCCCTGTTTACTTCTGGTACATTGTACGATGTACTGGTTTCTACTTATTAATTAGGCAATGTTTATTGTAGTACAACATATCTGCAATTCAGTATTTTTTTGGGGGGGGGTTAAAAAGCACACTCCATGATGGCAAGCGTGACTGAGATCATTTGTACAGTTACTGACCCTGCTGTTAAAACATGACGGCTTGGAAACACGTTTGCACATACTGAATTTCAGCTTACTCGTTAATTTCCTTACTAGCGTGTTCTCAGGGCATGTATATATATATATATATATATATATATATATATATATATATATATATATATATATATATATATATAGATTTTCTCTGTCTTGAGGCGAAGCCTGTTAGAGATACTCTCAGTGCTGAAAAAAAAAAAAAAAAAAAAAAAAACAATTTCAAAAGAAGACTTCACTGCACCACAAACATAAACGGATTGCACACCTTACTTGAGCCCTACTGTACATAAAGTGAGATCAAAATTAAATGGTTACAAAGCACATGTAAATAAGCACTTTAATGTAAATTCCGAAGAGCTGCTGTTACTGACAAGCTACTGTATGCCTTAAGCAAATATTTTATTTATTATTTTATTTATTTTATAAATGTTGCATTCAGTTACGCTGGTAAAGGACGCTACCCAGGAAGAGGAATTTTTGACATTTTTCCTCTCCTTGTTTCTGAAGCAAGGTCTTACGCAACAACTTTAAAGTTTACACCCCCCTTCCACTGCAGGATTACGTAGTTTCAATATAAGATTATGAATTATGGCAACTCCGACATGTGGTTGCAATAATACGCAAGTACCCTTTTTCTTATTATTTATCTGTGAGGCTAAATGCACTTTGCAGGTTCACAGTGTCCTTAGAAACTGTAGCAATTGTTTACTGTTGCTGTGGCAACGCAAATAGAATGTGAAGAAAGCTTCACTTCTCTTAACCAACAGTACATTTTTCCCTCCTCTTTTTTTTTTTTTTTTTTTTTTTATGTATTTGTTAATACTAAAAGGAAATAATTCAAAGGACATATGTACACGAATGGAACATTTCAGAGTTAATCATGAACATGTCCCCAATCTCAATAAGCATAACAGTGACCATCATTAATCTAATAAATATTGTAATAACAATTAAGTTCACTATTCCAATTAGTCTACCTTAAAACTAGATTTAGACTATTATTTATCTATGTATAGATAGTGAGTTATTAAATATATACAGATTATTTTAGTATAGTAAATAGGAGAGAATTTAGAAAGGGAGACGATGCAATTAAAATAAATAATGAGAAAAGAAGAGAGAGAAATAAGAGAAAATTAAGAGAAAATACACATATACTATGTATGTTGATTTACAGTATAAATATTTTATGTGCTATATAACCCGCCTTCTGTGAAAGAAAAGTACCCTGCTTGACATACCTGAGGTAATGTGAAAACTCTCATGTGTCATTTATTTTCAAAAAATATAAAGATTCCAGTTGTTAGTTAACTTTGTTTTAAAATTCCAAGCAGTAAAATTGGTCCTTTAAAGTAATGTTAAAACAATTCATATCATAGTAGATGCTTTCAGGGATATGGCTGTAACAGCAGTCTTTTGCTTCTTTTTGACATCTGTCCAGACATTTGTTTCTTTTGTTCTCTTGAGAGAAGGTGACATCCAATCCATATCTTCTGGTAAAGTAATCACATTATTAGTTTTAATAAATGAAGAGGCTTCCTCTAAGTCAATAAAAGTCCTCATCTCGCTGGCATACAGTATTCTCATCTTAGCTGGATATGCAAGTTGTGCCTTGATGTTATTTTGTTTCAGAAACATTGGCCACACTTTTTTCCTTTGTTCCATTATTCTAGAGGAATAGTCGTTATCAAATCTTATCAAGCTCTGTTTATATTTTAGAGGTGCCTTCCTCCAAGCAGATCTTAAAATCAGTTCCTTGTCCAAGTATGAAAGAAATTTGATAATTATTGACCTAGAAGGAGAGTCTGAGTTAGTGGCAGGTTTCCCAAGAGTTGTGTGTGCCCTTTCAATGCCAAAGGAAAGTCCTTCTTTTAAATTTAAAGAGTCAGGGATCCAGCTTGATAAAAAGGAAATAATACCCAAACCTTCTGTGTTTTCAGGTAATCAGAAAATCCTGATGTTATTTCTCCTCTCCCTATTTTCCAAGTCATCTACTTTATTAACCAACCAAGTGTTTTGTTTAAGAAGCAGTTCTTTCTGTGTTTCCTCTTCCTTAAGTCTGCTTTCCAAGTCATTTAGAGAAACCTCTATTCCTGTTATCCTTGTCTGGTGTTGTAGCATTTCCTTGAGGGTGTCAGCCTGTTTTGACTGCTTGTTTTAAGATTTTCTAGGTTCTCTTTAAAATCAACCATCTTCAAAGACAACTCCTGCAGGGTAGATGCCATCTGCTGCAGTTCCTTCTTTAAGGCAGCATCCTGGTGAGAATTCCTTGAGTTGTTAATTTTAACAAGTGAATATATCTCCAAGCTTTTTGACAGGAAATTATTTATAAAACTTCACCAAAGTTTCTAATTATGTAAATTAGTCCTTTATCTATACGATTTTATACTTTGAAGAAAAAAAAGAATATTTTTCCTGTCTTATTTAACTAGTTATATGGAGCTGTAAAATACTGCTGCTTTCAGTTAGCCATTCAGGCTCCGCCCCAGTCTCATTTTTTTATATCACCAAAACCTGGCATTTTAACAGGGGTGTGTAAACCTTTTATATCCACTGTAGTTCTAGCCAGACTGAGAACCTTTTACATTTAGCAGTGTAAACCTCCTTAGTGAAAGAGTGTCTGGCAGCTTCAGTAGCCTCCAAGGACCCCACTAGTAGAGCTGGTGGACTAAGGAGACCTACATGTCAGAAGCCAAGCCCTGATATGGTGCCAGTTGTAGACCAGCCATGCTGTACTTCTCTAGCTAGAACCTGCAGTCTCTCCTCTACTACCAAAGCTTTCATAATGCCTGAACAGATGGTCTTCACAGCTAACAAGGAGTGAAGAAAATGAGTTTTGGTCTTTCTTACCTGAATTTTGAGAAGGGGTGTGTGATCACCAGGAATGGTGGAAAGGCATACAAAAACCTCCTGTGCCAGTGAAGACAAAACATTTTCTCCCCTTGTCCTAATGTAGTAAGCAGAAGTGGAAGAATGCCACATAGGTCAATCACAAAGTGGCCCAATTCTAGAAGATCCTAACTATATGTGGACCACAGTTTCTGAGTTCTCTAACTGAATGAAATCATGTCTCAAAGCATACCTTAAGAAGCTCATTCATCTCCCACATGGTGTAAATTACTGAGAAAAGACTGTCCCATCTGTGGTCTAGTGTAAGGCTAACAGTACTTCCATGACTGGGATTACAAATTAGAGCCCTTGCTTTCTTGCTTGGATATCACATAAAAGAATGGTTGTGTTACGGAAAGAGGAGATGTCCTAGAACCAGCTGTTCCTCCACAGCCTTCATACCCAGCAGCACTGCTCTGAGTGCCAACTTGCTAAAATGGAGTACACTCCTGAGGGAGGAAAGTGGATGGCAATCCTTGCACTGTCTAGGAGTCTAGATGGACTCCTATCCCACTAGAAAAGCATCCATTTGTTATAGGTTAGGGTGTAGAAAGGGAAAGCCCATGAATAGGTTGCTCAGAACTGTCCCACCACACTGAGTCCGACAGCAAGGGTCCAAAAGCAGCAACATGTCACTGAGCACATGGCTGCTTTAGAGCTACTGACATCTCAAAGTCTACCACCAACACTTTCACTTTCAGCCTCAAAATACCATATAGACTGTGGTTGTCATCAATTTTTCCAGGTGAAGCAGGATCAATGCCTGAAGCCTCTGCTGCATCCTCACCAAGGAGGCCATGGAATTAACTTCCTAGTTCTCTCCAAATGCAAGAACAACTCATATTGGAGTGTCCAACTCTGACCTAGTGAATTAATTCCCTTGCATTAGTGACAGAGAGGACTCCTTCAATTTACGGTGACCTCTAAGAACTGCATCCATGAATGGCTGCCTCCAAGTTGTCCCTGGGAGGACAGACATCCAAGCAGAATACCAAGAGACATTTCTCATGGAAGACTTCGGCCACAATGGCTAGAACCTTGCTGAAGAGTGAGTGTGCTGAGGAAGACCAAAAAGACATTTTGTACTAGAAGTGCTGTCCACACAAGGCAAATCAAATGAATCTCCTGTGTGGCTCCAGAGACACAGATGTGCTAAAAATGTCCACCATATCTAGTAAGAACATCTAGAACTCCCCTGGAAGCAAAGGAGTGTTTCTCCATAGGGTGACCATCTAGAACCACAATATTGCATGTGCTGATTGAAGTTGCAGAGATCTATCTTCTTCAGAATCAAGAAGAGCTGATAGTATACCCTCTTGTCCTTCCTCCTCGACCAAGACAGCCTCTATGGCCCTTTTTCAGCAGCACAGACTGGGACTTTTCCAGGAGCTCCACAGAATGAGCAACCAGAGCAGGTCTTCTTGGAGGTGGATTCATAAGATCATGGACAAAGATGAATACATCCAATGTCCACTGATCCCTTCTATGGTTCTCCAAACCAAGGCAAATTTGAGAAACCTGTCTCCCCCTTCCTCAAGCGAAGGCCCACACAATAAGCATGAATGTTTTCTGTTTGCCAGGGGAAGTGACACCCTGCCTGGGTTGACTGTGATTGGAGTGGGCAAGTATGCTTGAAACATGAGGAGATTTCTTACTTTTCAGAGCTGTTCAAAGAGGCAGAAGTAACTGGTGGACACTCAAAGGCATTCCATAGAAATGAAGGCCTACATTATCTTCAGGAGGTCACTTGCCAGGTCTTATGAATATAATCTCCCCGATAAAGTGGGCAATCCGACAAAGCTTCTCAGAGTGCCAATTAATCCAAGCAGTTATGCCGGAAACCAATTTCACCAAAAAAAAGTGTTTTGCAGCTCCACCCCACCCCCTCACAAACATTTACTTCTGTAGTACTAACTCTACAGTCTCTCAGCATCGGAGAAAAAGGGCAAAGTCACAGTTTGTTGAAAATGGTGTTCAGCATAACTATTTCACTCTACTGGCATTCAACCAAATTCCATTTAGAAGGCTGTCAGGTTTCCAAGATACAAAGGAAACATAAGAAATTGTCTCCAAATGAAGAGGCCAAAGGCAAGAGCACACAAAGGTCTTGCTTGATCACAGACTCAGAAGACCATTCAGCTTTTGCACACACTATCAAAGCTGGTAAGCTCAAGTTACAGAATGTTGAATGACCTAAACCACAAAGTGATAGTGAAGAAGTTCTCTTCCATAATCCTGTCCACTGCTTGGTACTCTTACTCCAGAAGGAAAGTGGCAAACTGCTGAGGTTTCTTGAACCTGTGCTGGACTAAAGAAATAGCATCCAAGTAAGCACTAGGTTATTCAGCAAGAAAATCGACTCATTCACGTAATAGCTTGCAAACTGCATCAGCCTTTTCCAGTCTAAATGGGCAGAGTCAGGATGCTTTCAAGCCACTAAACTGGCAGCCCTAATGACAAGGGTTCAAGGGTGAGATGGCACAAAACTTCAGTTTTCCTCTCAACTCCACAAGATGATACTGGGTGTAAATGTAGGCAAAAGGTCAATCCAGTTTGCTCCTTATGAGCCAGTAATGTTCAGCAATACACAAGTGATTTAGAGATGTGGAAGAGGGTAGGATTACAATCCCTATCGATCTACAACTGTTGCAGTCTTCCAATTCCAAACAAGAGTCAGGCAACAAGGGAAAACAAACATACCTGCATGTGTGAGGTCAAACAGAACTCAGCACATGACCAATTGGCACTGAGGGACTGGGAAACAGCACTACGGCACACATCACCCAAAAAACACAAGACTAGGAAGAGGTTCTTGCTAGGGAAGCATGCACTTCCGAGATCTAACTCCCTCAATGTGCCTTGA
Source organism: Protopterus annectens (assembly GCF_019279795.1). Classification (NCBI taxonomy): domain Eukaryota; kingdom Metazoa; phylum Chordata; order Ceratodontiformes; family Protopteridae; genus Protopterus; species Protopterus annectens. The sequence continues at coordinate 932,329,298 of NC_056743.1, read as the reverse complement.
GTTCCCCCAGACATCACTTAACTGCTTAACAGTCAAGCTCCAAGGTGGAAGTTCCAGTGTGGGATTGCCAGGTGGACTTTGATCAAGGCCTGCTTGCCCACATGTACCTGGGGACCAGTTTCAGGAGGACAGCGCCTGGTCAGTCATGTAGTTATGGGCCAGAGGTGCTTGTGAAGTGCTCAATCACTGGGATCAAGGTGGTCAACCAAGGGTTCCAGCTGATCATTTATTGTTAGGACAATATATTTGCACCTTTAGCATTCCCCAGTATGGTCATCTGAAGACCTATGGGCACAATGGAAAACTAACTGTAGGATTTTACATTAATTAAATGTGAGTAAATGTACTTGGTAGAATGCTATTTAAGCTTGGCTTTCTAGGTTATGATTCTTTTGTTAATTTACAAAGGCTTTTGTCAGTGTGCTAAAATGTTAATAAAGCTGATATGTTACATAGCATTATGTTATATTTCTTATTACTATTTTGCCTCAAGTATTGCCCCCACCCCCACCCAAAAGAAAAGTGAAATTCCAGGTAAAGGCAACACCAACCTTAATTAGCAAAAAGGTATCCCTACCATTAGAAACAGTTTTACTACACCAGCATGACTGAAAATGCTAAGTGTAGAAGAATTAATCTCCAAGAAAAGCTAATACTCCTGGATGTTAGCCTCTGTGTTAAGTAACTTACCAGTCATTAATATCAAAACCTTTCCTGGGTCCATAAAGGAAAGAGTATATGAGGCACTTTGATTCTGCCAAACAGAATGGGTATCTTAACTAGTAAAATACTAATATTAGAAAACCTCAAAGTCATCTGATGGGTCTCTACTAGCTTTGAATGAACTAAACAGTCAATAAAAGCAATATGAACCCAAAGCAGACAAAATTGTAATGCAAGAAGGAAAGAAGATACAAAAAGACAAATTAAGAAGAGGAATGGGCATGTTAGGCCTTACTCACCTGAACAAGGATGTTGTTCTTGCCTTTGCAGAATTTTTCAAGCATCTTGAGGAAAAGGTGTGTGGTTTCCACAAGGTCTTTCAGAAAAGATCTGGGCTGTTTGGTCTCATCAAATTTCCTGAATAAGGTTAAAAACAGCTCACGGAATTCCATCAGGTAGAAGATATTGTCTGCATGCAATCAAGAAAAAAGCATTAGGAAGATTAAACTGATCTGTCAAGTCTACAGACAGAAGAACGATGAATTACTCTACTAGAAAAAGCATCAGCTGATGTCACAATGGCAAACATCTGGCTTAAGTGAATCTGCAACTACAGAATTATCTGACATGCGTCTGCTTACTCTGTCCACAATTTCTATCTATCCCAGACTACTAGACCTTTTCCTCCTTAGCTTCCCTCTAAAGAGCTACACAGGAACATGAGGCAGGTGATTAGCGAAAAAGATAGGACACACAGCAGGCGCAAGAAGGTGAAAGAGCCACAATACGAGGCAAGCAAAACAAAGTACCAATGGACAGACACTAAGACAAAGGGAGAGAAAGTGGTGAGGGAGGTGGCTGCCAAAACAGAGAATAAAGTACAAAGCCAAGATGTGTCATGTTTCTTAAAAATATGGCCATTGGTCAGGTGGATCCCCCTCAAGAGAGGTCTTCAGCAGATCAACAGTTAGGGCAGAAGTATCCAAGAACTAAAAAACACCAAGTGTAGTACCCATGCATAATCGTATATGTTAAGAGTATGGGGATCACTGCTGCAGTATGCATACTTAACAGGAATTAGCCACGCACTGACATCAACTCCCAGTGCTTTGCAGACATTGCCCACATGCTGTACTGTATTTCTATCAGAGGACATGTTCAGACACATGGTAGGTTATGCAACTCTCACAAGTTCTTTTTCAGCCAAATGCAAAGTGCCTTGGCTAAGGCACCCACTGACTATGGTCCTCAGTTTGTTAGCCTGCCCTTGAGGAGCTATGCCTAATAAAATCATGATGCTTTTTGTTACTGACACTCCAGTTAAGTCATAAACACAGAAAACAGGGGCCCAAGCCCTAAACACACACACATATATATGTTACATATATGTGTGTGTCTGTATATATATATATATATATATATACGCACGCACACACACACACACACACACACACACACACACACACACACATACATATATGCTAGGAAGTTACAGAGGAGTGCCATCATGGACTTGTGTATAACTGCAGTATAAAAGCATTATGTTGTCTCCCCTCGGTGTACACACACACATACACACACAAACTTGTTCCTGGATCCGCACCAGCATGCAGTTTTGATATTTTTACATTAGAATGCTGTGAAACCAAACATTGCGGTGTTATCAATCATCTCATGCTGCAGGTCCCCAATTTACAGTTCCTTGGCAAGTTGACAGTAAACTTGCACATCATGAAGGACCACTTGTTACCTCTTCCTCAGGTCATAAAGCATAAAGAACACAATGAAAACATAAGAGGACTCGAGGGAAGGTGCTCATACTGCAGTAGCAAATGTCATATTTGAAGATCTACTGTTATTGCAAGTTATTCACACAACTTTACTATGTTCACCATTGGAATCACTGCTGCAGTATGAATGAGTATCTATTGGAAAAGTATTAAAGCAATTAAGAGCCTTCGTAACAGGAAGCCATTATATAATGCCCTGTATGCCAGCAGCGCTACCCCTTCCCTATTCTTAGAAATGATGTAGACATACAGCCAAGTGGTAGCTTCACAAATGCTCTGAAATGATGCACTTACGAAGGAAACTGTTGCTCTGGTATGGTATGTTCTCACTGCACCATAATAAATGTTCCATTCTCATCACAGTAAAAAATAATGAAGCTATATTGGAAAAAGTTTCCTTGGAAATTGGTACACATTCCTTTGCTAGCATGCTGGCCATAAAAAACTCACCTATTTACCTAATCACTTTGGTTCAAGCAATGAAGTAAATGAGCTGTCTATGCACATCTACATCTAACAAGCTTTTCCCCTATCCTGTGGACTAGAGTACAAGACAGAAAGCTAAAGTATTTTGGCATGCTAGCGGAGGGAAACTTTCTGCAGGAAAGAAAAGTTGGTTCTTAGACTCATCCTATCCTTATGAGGACTGTACAGAGATATTGACATGCAAGACCCTACAGTTTATTCTTCTAACTGATGCGACAGCCATAAAGAATAAAGTTTTTCAGGATAAAAGCTTTAGGGACACTGTGATGCAAGTCTCAAAAGTGACCAGTGTTAGCCTTCTGATCACAAAATGAAGGTCCCATGGGAAAGAAAAATTACTTTGTGTGATTTTAGCTGAAACACCCTTTTCTGGAGCTCAGACTCAGACACATGAACTTACAGTTCTATTTGCCTACTGTCAGACTCTGAGAAAGTCAGGGTTAACACTGAAAAGTGGCATTTGCCTATTAGGCTTAGATGGTTAAACATTTAAAAAAACTGCTTAAATATACAGAGGCAGGACAAGGGAAAATACAGGAGGAGGCAGTGGCTGAAACAACCACCTTTAATGGAGATATAAAAAAGGTCCCCAAAAAAAGAGTTCTACATAATACTGAAGGACTTTAGGCTTCCTGGCTTCAGGGGGATTATTCCCTTCTAGATGCACCACCAGCAGAACCTCTTTCACTTGGACAATGACTTAACAGATTTTTCTCATTTTCTCCAAGATACTGAGAACTTCCCTCTGAGAACTGGTCCTTGAATAGGATTCAGGTTGCCAGTATGAGACCCTTTGGGTGCACTGCAGCTGGTTTGTACTGGGTTAGGAGGGTACAATGCAGCATAAGAGGTGTCCTCTCCCTTGGCACTTATGCCAGCTGGCAGCACCACAGTTTTCTTGGTCACAGGAGATTACCAGAAGTGATAAGATGATCAGCTTTAATAATTGGCTTAAATTCTGGTGTCATTCAAAGGGGATCCAATGTCTGTCTGCCTGGGATGACATGCTGGACAAGCCACGCTGCTTCGCAAGGGACGGCTTGCACCTGTCACCCCTAGGCTTCCGGATATTGGCAAAGGCTCTTGCCACCCCCATAGTGCCTTTTTTAGGCAAGGCTCAAATTCTAAACCTACCACCCTAGAACACAAAAAAGTAAAAAAACTAAGGGTAATGCTGCTCAATGCCAGAAGTCTCAATCTCAAGATGCACGCACTCGAGGCCCTTCTCAGCATGGAGAGCATCGATGTCTGTGCTGTGACAGAAACCTGGTTCAAGGCTCATGAGAGCACCCCAGCACTAGCAGGTTTCACCTCATATCATGCGTTCCGGCCCCAAAATCCGGACAACACCAAGAAAGGAGGGGGGTGTCCATATTCATAAAGGACACCCACACCTCAAGGTTGGTGGCAACGCACGATGCATCGGAGACCATCCAGGTGCAATTAACCATAGGCAAGACTGCTCTGCAATTTGTAGCATGTTACAGGCCACCCTCTCAAACTCAGGAACCTCACATGGCCTTCCTGAAAACAATGGAGGGGATAAATGTATCTCCAAACACCATCATACTAGGTGACTTCAACTACCCTAATATAGACTGGGAACACTACTCAAGCCCAAACACTCTAGCCCAAAGGTTCCTGGAGTTCATAAACTCAAATGCCATGGAACAACTAGTCACCATCCCCACAAGAGGAGAAAACATACTTGATCTCATCATCACGAACATGGGATCACAATGTTCAACACCGAAGTATACCCCTCACTGGTGAGATCAGATCATAAACTAATCTCGCTGGAGGTCCTCATCCCGCCCCACCTGAAATAAAAAGACCACAGTGAAAAACTTCTCAAAAGCCGACTTCACACTTCTAAAAACTAGTGTGGTCTCCTTTAAGGCCCCTGAGCCAGTGGTAAACATTACTCAAACCGCTGAATCACTTACAAATGCCTTCTACCAGCACCTACAGGACTGCATGGATCAGGCAATCCCAAACAAAACTAAGACTCTTTGTACCAAAGGCAAGCGTCCAGTCTGGTGGACCCCAGCCATAAACAAGCTCTACAACAAAAGGAGGAAGCTACTACAAGATAGAGCAAAATCCTTGAAAGATAAGACACCATTGATCATTATAAGTAAAAAACTAAGAGCTCTCATAAAATCATCCAAGGCAAATTTTGAGAGAAAAATCGCCAAGGACTCAAAAGACAATCATAAGGCCTTCTTTAGCTATGTTAGAAACCTAGGAGGAAACTCCCAGATATGCTCAGAATTAGTTCAAAATGATGTGAAGATTACTGAACCTACACACATTGCCAACATACTGGCTGACAGGTTCAGTGCAAACTTCTCCCCCACCTCCCCCCCAAAAGGAGAGATATCTATACCAGGGGATTGTAGCCCCCCAAACATCTCCAACGCCCAGGTGAGAATTGCTCTCTCCAAAGCAAAAAACACAGCATCCATGGGACCGGATGGTGTCCCCGGCTGTGTGCTCCATGAACTCAATGAGGAATTAAACCCGCAGTTAGGACAGCTGTTTAATCTTAGCCTCACCTCAGGATACGTACCCAAGGAGTGGCGCACGGCGACTGTGGTCCCACTTCACAAGGACGGTGCCTCCACCGACCCTGGAAATTACCGTCCCATTAGCTTGACAAGCCTTATCTGCAAAGCCATGGAGAGGATCATAATGGAACTCATAAATAAAGACATAGGGAACTTGCAGACTTTGGATCCAACCCAGTTTGGCTTTGTCAAAGGCAGATCATGCCTTTTAAACTTGGTTGACTTTTTCGAGACAGTCACCAAGGCCATTGATGAGGGAAAGGCAGTCCATACAGCCTACCTTGACCTGGCAAAGGCCTTCGACACAATACCCCACTCAGGTATCATCGAAAAACCCATCAGCTTGAATGTAAACCCATACATCACAAGATGGGTTGCAAACTGGCTAAGTGACAGAACCCACAGGGTCAGAGTTGCTGGAGCCATGTCAGACTCAAAGCCTGTCACAAGTGGTGTCCCACAGGGCTCAGTCCTGGGTCCACTCTTGTTCGGCATCTACTTTTCTGAAGTACAAGCAAACACAGGAGGGTTATGGCTGACAAAGTTTGCAGATGACTGCAAACTGGGCGCCATAGTCGAAAACACATCTGACACAGATATCCTTCAGAAGGGCCTCACAGAAACGGATAACTGGTGCCAGAGCCATGGACTTAAGTTAAATGCCAAGAAATGCATAGTCATACCCTTCGGGAAAAACAAGGTTACCCCTAGCTACCATATAGGTGGCAATCCACTGAGCACAGAAGAAGTCATCAGGGATCTGGGGACCCAGGTTGACAGTAGCCTTTCGTTTGACACTCATGTTGCTAAAGTAGTTAGGAAAACCTTCTACATTGCCCACCTGATCATGAAGGGATTCACATCTAGATCAAGGGAGGTCATCGTCCCCCTGTACTCATCACTCATTAGACCTATGATTGAGTACAATGCCCCATTCGGAATGTATCTGACCCGACACCTGCAGCAGCTGGAAAGGCCCCAAAAGTTCCTCACCAAAAGGATAAAGGGTCTCTCAAAAATATGTCTTATGCTGCCCGACTGAAAGAACTCCAGCTCTATTCAGTCTCATACCGCTTGCTCAGAGGTGACCTGTGCCTGACATATAAGGCCATGTCAAACCCTGATTTGATGAATATGCTTCACCTCAAAAAATCTAGATCCCTCAGAACCACAAGGGCGGGAGACTTAAACCTTGACACGGTTATTAATAGAACATGCTGGAGGGACAGATTCATCACCCAGAGACTCCCTATGCTGTGGAACAAAATCCCGGTACATGTGAGGCAGAGCACCTCGCTGGCCTTGTTCAAGAGGAATCTTGACCAATGGATGGGGGATCGCAGATATACCCCAGGGATTACTTCAGTGTCACTGCTTGACAGAGGTACAGCAAAATAATAGGCATAGTTTTATTCAAACTAAAGGGGTGGCGAAAGCCAAATAACTATGGGCTAGACTTATAAATGCCCTTGGGCAGATAGCCTAGTATGAACCTATGAACCTATGAACCTTGACGTTTCAGATCTTCTGTAGCATTCTGGGGATCTGAGAAGCTGGGAGGAAGTAAGGAAAGCCCCATCCCAAAGAGTTTTGAAGGCGTTCACTGTCTGTGCCTACATGTAACATGAGTCTGGAATAAAACTGGTCTAGGTAACAATTCAACAATTTTCATCCAGTGCAGAGATCTTTCAGTGGGAGAACCTATTTTAATGTCAATGAATGAAAAAGCTTTTATTCACAGCTGTTGAGCACAGTCCTTCTTAGTCACTACGCTGTGGGATGTTAGGAGACCTGTACATGTGCTTCCAGCTTGGAAGCCATTCTACACACTGTACCACACCATCACTGCCCATCTACATACCTTCTCAGAGTGAGAGCCCTCAAGTTTTTTACATCCCATATTAGTATAGTGTCTGAAACAGTCCCTAAAGTGCACGGAGTCCAAACATCTTCATGCTGATATGCTTGTGAAGCTTGGAATTGCTCAATATTCCCTGCCCTTTAAAGAGGTATAAATGAGCCTGCAAGGCAAAGTCAAAGGCATCTAGGGTAACAGTCTGTTTGTATTTCATCTGCTAGGCCCATCAAATGGGGGATTAAGAGACTTCCTTTGTGCACAAGGTGGGTGTGTTGTTGACAAAGGTTCTTGACAGACCAATACATTTTTTATGCAAAATATGACTAAACAACAAGGCCTAAATTTCTGAGAAGTGTCCTAGTTGATATCTGAGATGTCTGTGCCACATATGCAAAACAAGCATACAAATAGTGTGTTCTGTTTTAGTCAATATGCAAATGGCTCTTGACAGAGTCAGAGCACTCAATCATTTTTATGAACTATCCAGCCTAAGCTAGATTTTGGTAGGTTTAAGGAAAGGTCAAGGTAGGTCAAATAATGGATTGTAAATGGCAATGATCTTGGAATGTCCTCTGCTGTAGATGCTTGGATCAGTGATCTGTTTAAGGGTAAATGTACATTTGCTGTATCTTTATATATCTGAACATTAGGGCTATGGATTCTGTAAACACCACAGGGGCTGTGGAAAGCTCAAAGACAAAGAAGTTAAAATTAATAGTGGTCTTACCCCACCTTGAACCAAAAGTACTACCTGTGATCCTTGAAGATAGATATGTTGTGGTAAATGTCCTTTAAGTTTATTGTGACCAACAGTGTATTTAGAAGGAAAAGGTAAAATAGGAACTGAAGGGTTAATGCCTTGAATGTGCTCACCCTTAAGAATTTATTAAGTTTTGAGAGATCCAGAATGGGTCTCCAGCTGCCATGCTTCTTTGAGACCAGGAAGTCCCTAGAATAAATATGTTTTCCTTGCTCCTCCAGACAGAATGACTGTTGTCCTACAGCAGACAAGATGATCATGTACAGGTAGTACCAAAAGGGTCTATATTATGTGATTGAACGTTTAGGTGATCGAGCACCTAAATGTCGACCCATAAATGTCAAACTCTGACAATCGCGAACAGCCATTTACGCAATGTTTTTCCCTGGGAAAAAATTTGCTTAGCTGTCATTGGTAATTTGCCCTTTTCCCCAATGTAGAGCGATCTCTGAGTTGGTATATTTAGTTAGGGGGTGTGGGGGGGGGGCAAGCACCTCACTTAGTGTTTAAAGGTTTGTTTTGTTTCCTACGGTCAAGCAAATTTTTTCCCAGGGGAAAAAAAGTTGCGTAAATGGTCGTTCACAGTTTTACTGGTTCGACATTTACTGGTTAACATTTAGGTGTTCAATCGCCTTAACATTTGATCACGTAATATAAACTTGTACAAAAGGGTATGGGTCACGAGAAGTCAGATCCATTCCTGTGAAATGCCTTGAACTCCAACTTGTAGGCTAATGATTTAAGTTTTCTAACCCACCTGTCGGCAAGACAGGCTGAATCAGCCGTACTTGAAATAACGGGTCTATATTAGATCATTGAACGCTTAGGTAAGCGAACGGTGATTAATCGACCCCATGTAAGCGAAAGCTTACATAACCGAACTGTCAGAACAACGATTTTTTTCCCCTTGGAAAAAAATCGCTGTTCCAAGAAAAAAAAAAAAGAAAGCACATTAAAACATGACATTAAGTGGGGGGCTTTGCCCCCCACACCCCCCGACATGGGGGGGCTGTGCCCCCCCCGACACCCCTACTTAAATATACCAACTCCAAGACCGCACTACAGTGCCGAAAATGGCAAAGCACCGAAGCGGCCAAGTGAATTCTTTCCCAGGGAAAAAATTTGCTTACATGCCGCTTCGATATTTTGCAGTTTCAGTTTTGTCAGTTCGACCAAGATGCATTCGAAAACATGAGTCTTCGGTCTGCTGATAGGAACTCGAAATAACAGCCTGCCTTCTCAAGGGGTGGGAGGAGAAGGAGAGGAAAAAAGCAGGGTGGAATTGTAGTCAATATTTGCTACTTAAGGGGAAGGGAATTTCCCCCTACCTTCTTGCTAGATCCATACCTGTCACTTCTCCAGGCATCGGTTTCCCAGAGGCCTTTTTATTCTCACTTAAAACGGACTGTCCTGGTTCATGTCTTATAAAAGGGCTATTTCTATTATATCTTGGAATGGTTGAATGGAATAACTGCTTCAATGTTGCCATACTTTTGCTGTTCCATTCTAGTTCCTTGAAAATCTCCTGTGAAGAAGGGCCAAAATGTAAATCCACATACAGAGGGACATTCAACAGCTGTCATTTTACATTCTCTTGTATGAGTTGCAACCTTAACCAAGCATGGCTTCGGGCTACAGTATTAGCAGCTACTGTTGCAAGCATCCAATGCATTACAGCCAAATTTAACAAGATGCTCGCCCACTTTAATAACATTGTGTGAATCAGCTTGTACTTTCCAAAGTTTCATCTATTCTCTCTGAAGACATGTCCTCTATTTGTCTGAAGATTTCATCCTGATACTTAATGTTGAGCACCTGGGAAATGATGCCCCTAAATTTCAAGTAAATAGGAGTATAACCTTTCTTCCCAAAACCATCCCAGTCCCTGCTCTCCTCCATACTGGGAAGGTTCCAGAGTCCCTCAACAGACCTAGATTCCCTAATAGTTAACGATATGTCTTTTGGTTCTACCTAGGTAGATTTGTTGTACAGGAACTTGTAAAAGCTTCTTAGGATCCTCATTGAACTGGAAAATGAGGGGGAAAACACTAGAGGCCTCAACTCCTCTAGACCCAGTAACTCCTAAGTACCTTACCCTAGATACTGAAACCTTCTTGAAGCCCCAATTAAAATGCTATTTTGAGTGGTTAACATTCTCCAAAAGGAAACGGCCTCCAGAAGGAAGTCCAAATAAATGGTGTCTTCATCATCTGTCTCATAATCCACAAAGAAGGAAATATATATAGCTTATCACACATCCTCCATTTCTAACAATGGAGCAAGAGGGAATCTAAAGGTTGTGAGTCACACTGTGACTTGGAGGGGATGGGAAATAACCTAGACGTGAAAGGCTGAGATAACATGGGGGGGGGGTCTCTTTCACAGGGAACCCAGGCCAAACACCAGATAGTGTTTCTTTCTATGGTTTATTTTAAAGATTCTTTTATTTATTCATTGAAGACAGCAACGTATGCCAATGAATTCAAATAATTCTTCAGTTTTGGTGGAAAAAAACAACCATCATGGGTACCTGAGAAATGTCACCTGGGCTAGATGTCTCAAGCACCTCAGAAGAGGACTCTTCAGGAACAAGAGTTTCAATCTCATCATCCGAGTTACAACACTTCAGCTGAAAAGAGGAACTAGCAGTGTGCAAAGTACAGCGTCAAGGAGATCAGCATCCTCAGGTCTTAGCATTATTGGAAGGGTCAATGAAGCCTTACACTCCTAGCCTTCCGTCTCTTTCAAAACTTGTTTGGTCACTCTATTTTCCTATATTTTCTGGTCTTGAGAACACAGGTGGAGGACTCTCCCTGATCTCAGGCACACACACACACACTGAGGATTCAGGCTTTTCCTGGTACAGGTAAACTTAAAATTCTTCACTTGCTGCTAGAGCATTTTCTTACTGAAAATTGCACCATGTCCACAGAAGATCATGGTGTTCCTTTAAAGTGTTGCCTTCTGCAAGCACACTTGTTAACTTTTCTGGGGAATCATGGAGCTCAAAAGTTTAATCAGAACTTCTACTCCAAAATATAACACAAATTGCATATGTATTTACCTTACACAATCCAATAATACCACAGAAAGGTTTCAGATTGGATACATATTGTTTCCGGAAAGTCACCTGGAAGGAGCCATCGGACAAACAGATTGATGACCGATTGCTCCTTCAGGATACAAAAAAACTGAAAATGGCATGAAGTGTTATTCCTTTTAGCCATATGTCAAACTAACATCTGTCAGTGGGAGGGAAGCAAGGATCACCTGGAACATCTGCAAAGCTCTGGAAGTTAGAACAGAAGGGCAGACATCTGCTTTTGGCCAACTCCCACGGTTATGGATCCACACCATAACAATGGTCTCTATATATGGCTGTTGTAGGGATGAAGGATAGGAAAGAGGGATAATGTCAAGAACATGTCAAGTGATTACTGGGAGCACATCAGGGGGTCAGTCCAAGATCCAGAACTCCACAGTGTACTTGCTTTATACATATTTGAAAGAAAAAAAAAAGAGCACTACTTGACTGATGACACAAATATAGAAAGATCAGTAAAAGATGCAAAAGAGACTAAAATATTATTTGGAAAGACTGGCTGAGCAGGCAAAAAAGTAGCAGCTGAAGTTCATTGTAGAGAAATGTAAAGTTAATATTTTAATATTGTGTTTATGCAATTTGTGTGTTAAATTTTGGACTGGAAATTCTGTTTGTACTTGCAACACACATATCCTCATATGAAGCAGTGGGTGAAAGAGTGTAACAGATGGAACAAAAAATGTAAGTAACAGATCTGGGAGCACTAATCCCACCTGAATTGTACCACCAAGAAAAAAGCAAGAAGGCAGGGATAGATGCAAACAAAATTCTAAGGTGTATTCTCAGGGGTCAAATTACAGAAACAAAGTAGTAATGCCCTCCCTCTGTCAAACTGTGGTTAGGCCACACAGAGTACTGTGTGCAGTTACAGAGGCCATACAAAGAGTGGAATATATCAGGCTGCCAAAAGACATCCAAATAAAGGCAACAGAAGGTTGCAGGGGATGAAGGAAAAAGGACTGAACAAGAGGTACATACAGAGATTTATTTACTTATTTATTTTCCATTTGTTAACCAGGGATGTCCGACGGGGGCAGAGGCTCAGGGAGAAAAGCTCCATTATAAAAAACATTACTTGCAAATTCATGCAATACAATACCAGAAACACATCAATTTTACAATACAATACAAGAAAACACATTACAGGATAATACAAGAAATACAGGCAGTAAGTAAGCTAAACAACTAATTGACAAAATAAAGAGATGTCTAACAAAGCATACAATACAGAGTAATAATATTCTGAGTAGAAAAAAGCACTGCTAATTAACATTCTGACAAATAAAAGTAAATTGTACCATCAGAGGAAAATTGTAGATTTGCAGGTGAAATGTAATGGTACAGGAGGAAAATCTTATTAAAAGCATATATTGTATAGAAGGCAAGAAAAAATAGATGACATGTTAGTGGTACATATACTTAAAACAGTGACAGCAAGGCAGTGTGGTGGAGAGTTGATAAGGAGGGAAAGATGATGCAAAAAAAAGACTTGAGATAGGTATAAAGTGATTAAAAGAGTAGTAAATTAGCACTAGTTAGAGAGAGGTTGAAATTTGGTGGACGCTGAAAAAAGCAGCTTAGAATATAAAAAGAAAAAGATAATTATTGTTGAAAGAAAAGGAATGGACACAAGAGATCAGCCAGGTCAGTTCAGGAGCAGAGCCAATTGTTAGCCAAGAGCCCCTTAAGCAGCGTTTTAAATGTGGATGTATTGCTAGTGTTTAGTATCATTTGGGGTATGGAATTCCAGGACTTGGATATTTGGTAGGAGAACAGAGAATTGTTGTAATAGTTATTAGGTTTAGCTACTGTAAATAGTAATTTGTTGGAGGATCTTGGTGTTCTGCTTGAGTAGGGCTGAACTAAGTCCTTAAGTGATGGACAGTAGTCTGGATGGTGTAAGATACAATGAACGAATGTTAGCTTCTTGAAAGACAGGAGATGAGGTAGTTCGATCCAATTTAGTTAATGAAGTGTTGTGCAGTGATGTGATCTGTGAGGAAGGATACCAGAAGAGACATTAAAACATGATACAGGTGAACAAGACTTTATTTATTCACTTTATATTAGGTTGACTAAGGTAGAATACTGACCTTTGCAAAACTATTTAAGGTTCAGACTAGGAAAAGAAATTACACACAAATAAATGGAAAAGCAAGTACACGACTATGGTAGCTACACCAGACATTACATTGTACATCAGATTTATGACAATTACATTAAGTTGTAATCTTGGAAATATTTTTCATTGTACTGAAAATATTTCTTTCACACAGAGGGAGGTTTGTATGTTGGGGGAATAGCAATAAAATGAGTATATAAAACTAAAGTTAGGAGGATTTAGAACTGAGAAGTGCATTACCAAAGAACTCAGAGACAAGAGAGGTGAACAGTAAAAATATAGACATTACCTGAGTCTGAGCTTAACTGGAATTTGGACTGCCAGGGTTTTAAGTTGTGATAGACTAGATTTAGTTTTTTTTTTTTTTTTTTTTTTTTGGGGGGGGGGGGGGTAAACTTAGTTGGAAAATGGAATTCTGGGTTTTAAGTTATGTGATCATCTACTAGGTTGGCTGTGCAAGTTACCTTTAAAGCAGGTGCAGTCAGACTTTTTATTACTGTGAGCTTTAACTCTGAACCTAAATTCAGGGTGTCCAAATTTTTTTTTGCTTACTCGTTTGCTTACTTGCACCAGTACCCTCCCTGATGGCTATTCTATCTTCATCCAACTGGTCCATTCACTCCATCAAAAAGGCAGCAGGGTCTTCGCAGGGTAGGCAAGAGCCCTGTGGCCCCATTCTTTCCAGCCTGGGGATCCCTATCAGTGTCCCATTAACGAGCCAGATTTGAGTGATATGACATGGCAAGTCCATCCTTTCCCCGTGGAAGCATCCGCCTCTAACCTTGGTGGCTCCTCAGAACCCACACTTATTGCCTGAAGGGAAACAAGCCTTCACATGCCAAATTCCCCTCAGCTGCACAATGGGAGTGCACTAATAGCAACATGGGCATCATCAGCTCAAAACTCCAGTAGATGTCATGTATGCAACAAGCCACAGCCACCTCCCTTCCACCAAGATGAGCAAGCCCACAGTGGCTGCCAACTCCCATCCTCACTTACCAGCTCCTATAGTCATCCAAGCTGCTAGTCAAACATGGGTCACCTGTGATGTAGTCAGGGCTTTCTCCCCCTCTGTCATGGAACTGGCTTCAGTGTTTAAATATTGACATCTCCGATACTGAATGGGATGGATTACAAGGTTTTCAGCCTAAGCAAAGAAAATGAGCGTCTGGTGCATTTCCTTTTTGTGCATAGTGGATAATATGGAAAGTGCTGACCGAATAAGAATGATGGTTACAGGCTCTTTCCTTTATTGAGAGTCTGTCAGAAAAGTAAGGGAATGAGTTTTCCTTGAGTTGTTTAGAAATGGAAACCCCTTTAGGAGTGTGGATCTTTGTTGGATGAGGTACCATTTTGCTTTGTTAACAAGAAAGCAGTATTGTTTTGTTTGAGGGTCTTCTATTACAAAATGAAAAATTAAAATTAGAGGTGATTTGCAGGGACCAAGTTCTTTCGTGAAACAGTGGCAATGATTGGTCCACCATATTCTAAATGCACCATTAGAATTCCCTAGCCAACAGATTAGCAGAAAAGAACAGAAAATGATTTACTGTCCATGCCAGCAGCAAAAGCTTATGGACTTCAGATCTAATACTTTGGGTGTCATGGTAGAGAAACAGGTTCTGCGCTAACCACAAGCTCAAGTACTCGAAGGACTGAGTTGTTTTAAAGAAGTTACTGTGGTTTACGATATGCCAGTCCTAAGGAACCAGAACGAGTTTCTGTCTTGTTCCCAAGATCATCAATTTAGTTTTCATGCAGTTAAGAACTGGTGTTGTACTGGTGAGACAGATGACAACGGCTTTCAAAATCATCTACAGTTGAGATTCTGTGTCTAAGGGGTCTGAACTTCTTCTTTCTTTTTTTAGAGGTCGCCACATCGGATCATCTGTTTCCATTTCTTCCTGTCCTCTGCATTTTGCTCTGTCACACCAACCACCTGCATGTCCTCTCTCACCACATCCATGAACCTTATCTTAGGCCTTCCTCTTTTCTTGTTACCTGGCAGCTTCATCCTTAGCATCTTTTTCCCAATATACTCTGCATCCCTCCTCAGCACATGTCCAAACCAACATAATCTTGCCTCTCTGGCTTTGTCTCCAAACCTTCGAACCTGAGCTGACCCTCTAATATACTTATTAACATCTTTAACTCTGCCATGTCCAGCTCTGACTCCTGCCTTTTTGTCAGTGCCACTGTCTCCAACCCATATAACATAGCTGGTCTCACTACTCTCTTGTAGACCTTCCCTTTCACTCTTACTGGTACTCATTTGTCACAAATCACTCCTGACATTCTTCTCCACCCACTCCATCCTCCACTCCATCTAAGGGGTCTAAGCTTAGTTAGTAGATAACTATGTCATTTGCATATGGTACTGTGTCAGAGGCTGCTCGAGAGGATTTGTGTATGTACAGGAAGAAAGGAAGAGGGGCACAGAAACTTGAGGAACATTTTTAGATAGCAAGACTGGATTAGAAGTGTCTGGATCAGTTCTAAACTCAGCTGTATGGTTGTTAAAGTTTTGAAATTCATAAACAGCATTAAGGCTTAGACAATTTGTTAATAATGAGATATGAAGCAGATTATGGTCAGCTACTTAAAAAGTCAGTAGACCCTGTTCAGTCTGATAAAATGTCACCTGCTAATGTCCAGGGAACTACAGTCATACATTTCACTCACGCCTCAAGCTGTGCTTGTTAACAGAGAATAGCAATTAGGTTTTAATGAATTCTGTTAACTGTGTATAAGCTAGTTCAAGATTTTTTTTTTCGGAAATGCAATGGACGGATACTGGTCTGTAATCTGAGGGATTAATGGACTTGGGTATTTCTGTAATGAGTTTTAATTTACCTACCTACCAAGGTAGAGCACTGATCTGCATGAACCAATTTGAGGCTCAGCCTGGGGAAAGACAATGAAAAATGATTAAATTTACAGTAGAGGTATCATAAATGTGAGAAAAGTATGTAAATAGAGAATTTATTATAAGCAATTAGAAAGAAGAAACAAATATTGTAACTAATTTAATTTACAGCTAAAGCACACAACAGTATCAGTGAAACTCGGCTGAAGAGGGAGGTGACTGAACTGAGACGTGGTGAACACAACTACAATGGAGGGGAGAAGCATAGTAAGCAAAGTGTAGAAAAGGAAAGAATGTAAGAGTACACGCAAATGTAAAAAAAGGAAAGGAATCAAGTACATAGGGAGGGTGGAGACTGAAAAGGGAAAGGGAGAACAATGAAGGGAGAAAGAGCTCAAAGGGAAAGACGAGAAGCAAGTAGAAGTGCTAGACAGAGAAGAAAGAAGACAACTAGAGTTAAGTGATATGTCCCCCACAAGGGGACATCTACAAAGAGCTTGCTTTTGCAGGTGAACTCTGAATCAGAACCTGAAGTTTAAGTATGAGATGGCATTTTTGAGATTGGCTGTCAGAACTTCCCAAAGTGTTGGCCCTTAGGTGGGTTTTATACTGCTTTTGATGTCTGCCAGTGATGTTCTCGGACAGGAGCAATTGATGAAATAGCAAGTTTTGTTAGACTCTGGAATGTTTTCATATTTTTTGTTTAGAGGATGTGGTTGCAATTAGGGAAAGATCCATATTTAAGTTAGGCAGGAAGAATACTTTCCCCAACTGCAGATCTGGCTGTGGCAGTGAGAGAGCTGGAACTTTCCTAATCCAAAGGAGGAGGTAGTTTCTTTGTTCTCTAGTTTTAGCAATATGCAGATTAAAGCTGAAGCTCTGATCTATTCAGATGCCCAAGTATTCACCAGAGTCCTGAGATTGCAAAGGATCAGTGTTTGGTCTGAAAAAGCATCACTTTGGTTTTGGAGTTATTGAGTAGTAATTAATGAAGCAGGATCCAGTTGGTGAGGGTGTGAAAGTTCTGTTGAAGGGTGAGGTTTGTATGACAGAGAGATAGTTATCAGACCAGAATAGAACCAAGGGAATATGTTTTGACAAAGAGCAGGTTGCAGATGTCTGATAGACTCTGTAATATGTTCGGAGTAGTCTTTGGTAAAACAGGGATGTAAAGTGCCAGTAGGCAAAGGGGCATCTCCTAATATTTCATTAAGCAATTTTTAGAGTCAATGGATCTTATGCTTAGAAAGTAAACTTCTGGTGCAAATTCAGGTGAGGATGAGTCAGGTAGATGGGACTTTAGTGGGAACTGGAAGTTGGTTAATTTCATTTAGGAAATCTGTTAGTCAGAATGGTCCTTTGGAGGACCAGTGTTTTAGCTGCGGGAAGGATGCTGCTTTTGTGTTTACCTCTAAGCTTGTTGACACATTTCTAATACTGCTTAGGTTAACTGAAGAAAAGATTGTTGAGTTCAAATAATGCCATCATCCTATATATTTCAAAAGTGTACTAAGCTTCATCCCTCAATTTAAACTTATTTTTTGGATAGCCATGTATTATGACAAAGTGTATATAAACCTTGTCAGTGGAAGCATGCTATTTTGGGGGTGAGAGAAATAGAGAGATAATGGCTACAGCATAAGCATCTTGAGAATACAGGGTCCCAGACTTTCTGGGATAGCTGAGTGGAGACTAGGATGTTTATGGCAAATGCGGATCAGAAATAGATTTGGGGAGGCATTCAAGTTAACAATCTGAAATAAGACTGGGAAATTGACACTAAATGATGGTGGGATAACACGGATGTCATTGATCTTTTCTTGAATACTTGTGATGAGAGTGGTTACTGGTTTTTAGGCTGTACATGTATCAACTTGTATGAGGCCCTTGTTAGCTAAACAATCTTCACAGTTATGGTTATTTTGGTTTAGAAGGCATAGGGTGACGTCAGCTAGAAGTAGAATGGGTATGTGTGGTTGCAGTGTGATTTTTTTTTTTTACTAAGGAAATTACAGCTTTTTCTTTTGGCTGAAAAGGGGTGGGGGAAGCTACAACAAAGCAAAGGATTTGCCATTTTTTCACCAATATATTTATTAGTCAATTAAAGTTGAAGTTGCAGTCTGAGATGGAGGTGACTTTGGAAGCTATGCTTAACTTTAGGGCATTTCTGTAAAGGAATTATAGTTCCACAACCCCACTCTTTTTTCCAGGTTTTCAACTGACGTTGTGATTGTAGTCAGGAAACTAAAAATACAGAATGAAATATCATGTCGAGGAAATACGAATGGATCGCCTGAACATATGGGTAGAAGAAACACATGCAGTGGACTTTAGATGCAGGGTACGGATTGGAGACGTGTGCTTGGCTCTGCCAAGTTACGTCTATACAACAGCCTTTATAGTGTCATGTACAGGAATGCACACATTCCAAAAGGGAAGCGCTGCAAGCCCTCAAGTCTGCATGTACACGTCAGCTGCTGTGGGTGTGGGTGAGTAGTCTAGGCACGAAAATCCTCTCACAGTTGATTAAACAATGGGTACACCACAACTGGCTTTCACCCTGGTGATGGAGAATGAAAGGATAACTGTGGCATTGACTAGAGAGTTAGGCACAGGATCCAGAAAATGTCCTTCAAATGAGACGTTAAACCAAGATCTCATCTTTTTCAGTTGATGACAGCTCAGGTGGATGTAAAAGATCCTATGACACCTATCAAAGAGAGTTTGGGATGTTTCCAGATGCCCTCATCAAAATTTCCCAAATTGTTGTACACATACCATCTACGTTCTCCCCTGAAGACAAGGCACTAGTCTTGTGGAACTAATCTGATCAACAAAAGGCAAATGAAAATAAACAGTCTTTCAATTTCATTCTTTCATTTGAAGCACATTTTATTAATCACTTATTTTGTGGTATCAACTCCTTCTGACAAGCAAAAGGCACAAATCATGAACTGACCCCAAGCGGAACACCACTCCATGACAGGATATGTATGTACATGTGCATGCGTGCACACACACACACACACACACACACACAATTAACATATATACTTACAAACATAATGGGGATACTCCTTGGGTCAAGCCAAGCATTACCAATTCACATTCCCACATCTTTCTGGATGCTGCAGGTAACTGAAGTTTCTGAAGAAAACTCAGACACACACCAGCAAAATGAACCAAAGGATCAAGTGTATCAAGTCTACATTATAAATAAGGGTCATCCTTGTTGTACTGACACCAAACTTGCCAACCACAGAGTCCTGCCAACCTAAGTGACTACTGCAAGACAAAACTAATTAAAGCCTGACTGAAAAAGTTTTGCAGGGGGATTGCACCCATAACCCTTATACTAAGGTTGCATCAGCTAAAAAAAAAACAAAAAAAAAACAGGCACATACATTTTGCCCATTCCCAGAGTTGGTGTAACCTCAGAAATAGTATATCAACAGCTGAGGTGTGGGAAGGTACAGGTTTCTCTGTCTGAAAAAATAAACGCTAATCACACTGCAGGCGTTCATGTATGCCGCAGCATCTTGCCAGGTGGCATTGGAGTGTTCAGCAGCAGGCTGGGCACCTTTTAAAACAATTCAGTAAGTCCACGTGGGCCCAATTATTTTACTAACATTATCATGTTGTTCTATCTGTTGATCTTTTCATGAGTCTCCACTGAAAATGATCTCTGCTCAGCTGGACAATCTAACACAAGACAAATTCATTGTTTGTACTGTGTAGGTAGTTTGCAATGGCAAAAGTCCTTAATGAGCTGAGGGTAAAGTTGAATTTAAGTCTGAATGGGAAAATAAGTTTACCCACAGAACAAAATGGATTAATGGTAACAGAACACACTTTGTTTACATACATTGTTTTTTAACTTGTGTATATGTCCAGACAGAAAACCTAAGGGACAGCATCTACAATGCAGTGTCTGTGGTACTGAGGTACGAGTTTTCTACACAGGTATAGCTTATGGCCCACTCTGTTGGGTTCTCTAGGGCTCCGTGGACCTAGTAGCATAGCACATGACTTCTGTAGCAAAGGGAATGCAGTAATAAGTGTTAAAGCATTAGTATGTGCATAGCAGAAGCTTTTTTTTTTTATTTTGATGTACGGGAACATGCTGTCAGGTTTACAGTAGCTTGTTATACTTGACATCACTTCTTTATTACATCATTTTTGCGGAGATAATTTAGTTTTGCCATGTGACAGGGGCAGTGTTCCATCGCCATGCAAAAAGAAAGTGGACTCATTCTAAATACCCAGTACATCTCAAAATCATTCTAGACCCAGTCTGTCTTAATTTAAAAGTCTGTCTCCCCATCATTAATTTGCAAATGTTATATATCAGAAACTCCCAACCTGTCATCAGTTTGCACAAATTTAATTTCACTAATCTTCAGATGATAACGATGAAAATTCCATGAATTTTACTGCTATTTCAATTTTTATAATTCATGTACAATAATAATCTTCTACATGCAAGACATTATTTTTAATTTATGTAAGGTTACTCAAATCTAGTACCTCTTATAGAAGCCATTCTTCCCTGCTTGCTTATACGCCATACTGCCATGAATAGCAAGCTAAAATGACTCAGAGGATCCAGGGCACAAGAAACTTTGAAGGCTTCCAATGATCCTCCAACCTTCAGGAAAGGTGTGAGCACACTACACAGTTTATATATAACAAATGTCATTGGGATGTGAACTGTAATTATGGAGCCTGAATTCCAGATGGGTAGCAGCCACAGTCATTTTACCTTTATGTCTTGTTGTGTCTTTCGGCTTTTCCCGGTTAGGTGTAACCTCAGAAATAGTATATCAACAGCTGAGGAGTGGGAAGGTATAGGTTTCTCTGTCTGAAAAAATAAACGCTAATCACACTCCGGTCCGCTAATCATTGGCAGTAGATTTTTACGTGCCGAGTTGCCGGCCCTGACGCACAACTTTCAATGAACGTACGCCCATTCACGCATGTCTCCACACAGAAGACGTTCTAGCTGATAATCGAACAGGACACCATCTTACTGTGAAGCAACAACGCTACCGCAGCACCACCAGGATTAAGGAAAGTACAGTTTTGTACCTACCATAAATGTAGATGTTCGAAGATCCACATTGCTGCAGTCCTTACACTTGGGTAGTCCGCTGTCCTCGGTCGGCCCGAATATCAAAGTATTAGGCTGACGTCGGTCAAGGCGCTTAAGACTGACATCAGGACGTCAGGGTACAAATGCGCATGACCGACGTCATATCCTCAGTCTTTTCTTGCCCCAGATGTCAGAAGGCCCTAAACAGAAAGGTCAAAACCAAAAGACAGCAAAAAACAACCAACCACCCTTGCACTAATCAAATGAATAATATATACAATATGCACAATATTTACAACCCAAACCACATAACTGCCTCTTAACAACAGAGGGGAAGGAGGGAGGGTAAATTGGACTGCAGCAATGTGGATCTTCGAACATCTACATTTATGGTAGGTACAAAACTGTACTATGTTCTTCATCTCACATTGCTGCAGTCCTTACACTTGGGTAGAATCCCAAAGCAGAGGTAAGGGAGGATGGCAAAACTAGAAAGTAGTAGGAGCTGCCAAAATGCCCTGTAAAATAGCAGTGGCAAACCCAGCCCTAGATTTAGAGTAAAGTGGAAGGTGGTAATGCTTAGAGAAAGTATGCACTGAACTCCAAGCAGCTGCCTCCAAAATATCTTTAGTTGCCACCCCCCTCAAAAAAGCTGTAGAAGTGGCAGTAGCTCTAGTGGAATGAGGCCTAATCCCAGCTGGAACCTCCTTACCATGATGTGAATAACAGAAAGCAATACAAAACCCAATCCACTTAGAAATAGTTTGTTTTGACACAGGCTTGCCCTGAGAACCCAAAGCAAAAGAAACAAACAACTGCTGAGACTGTCTGAACTCTTTAGTTCTGCTCAAATAATATCGCAACTGCCTGTGTATATCCAAGGTGTGCAAAATCTTTTCCCCTTTATTTTGGGGATTTGCATAAAAAGTAGGCAAATGAATAGTTTGGTTTAAAGCCACACTAGAAACCACCTTAGGCATAAAGGAAGGATTAGTACGTAAAGATACCCTATCCTTATGGAAAATTAAGAAAGGCTCAACTGCCATAAGGGCCTGTAATTCAGAAACCCTTCTCGCAGAGGTAATGGCCAACAAAAAAGCAGTCTTCCATGATAAATATTTCAACTCGGCAGTAGCTGCAGGCTCAAAAGGTTGTAGAGTGAGTTTCTCCAACACAAAATTGAGATCCCAAGCAGGAGTAGGAGCTCTACGCTGGGTCTTATATTCTTTGCCCCTCTAAGGAATTGCTTAAACAAAGGATGAGAAAACAACGGTGGATCACAGTCATAGTGAGCAGAAATTGCTGCAGCATGAATCTTAATAGAAGAGAAGGACAAACCTTTGTCCAGTAACTCAGCAAGATATTGAAGAGCCACACTTAAATTAGGTTTAGCAACATCAAATTCCTTTGCTGCACTCCAAAATAAAAATCTCTTCCATTTATCTGCGTATACTTTCCTTGTACTAGGCCTTCTGGCCTCCAAAATAACATTCAGAACTTGCTGCGGAAGCTGAGACCCTCCAGGGTTTAAAACAGAATATGCCAGGCTGTTAGGTGAAGAAAGTGAAGTTTGACATTGAGTAAATGACTGTTCTCTTGAGACAGCAGGTGTGGAATCGAAGGCAAAGGCCATGGAGGCTCCCGAACCAGACTTCTCAGTAATGGGTACCAGTGCTGTCGAGGCCAATCTGGAGCTATTAGAATCATCTTTGGCTTGTCCTGTCTGACCTTTAGGAGTACCTTTGGGAGGAGAGGCAGAGGTGGAAAGGCATACACATGAAGATTGCTCCAATTGAAAGAAAGAGCATCCACTTTCCAAGCTGTGGGATGAAACCTTTTTGTTCAAAACTTTGGCAGCTGGTAGTTTAGTGGAGAAGCGAACAGATCTATGTCTGGAGTTCCCCATGACACTGTCAATTTCTGAAATACATGAGGATCCAATTTCCACTCGTGGGGATCCATAATTTGTCTGCTCAACACATCTGCTAAGGAGTTCTGTGCTCCCGGCAGAAACCTTGCCTGAAGATTGAGCTGTAAACTGAGAGCAGTCTCCCACAAAATCATTGCTTGTCTGCATAGAGGATAAGAATGTGTTCCCCTTGCTTGTTGATGTACCACATGACAGTTGTGTTGTCTGTTAGAACCAACACCTGCCCTGGAAGAAGTAAATCCTTGAAAGCTATTAATGCAACTTGGACTGCTAACATCTCCTTCAAGTTGATATGTAGATGTTGTAGTCTGGCAGGCCACGTGTCTTGTATCCACTTTCCATTTAGATGAGCTCCCCAAGCTTTGTCTGAGGCATCTGTCGTTAGAATCTGACTCGCCTCTGGCGGGTCACAGAGAGTCCCTTGTTTAGGTGACATTCCTGAGCCCACCACAAAAATTCCTTTTGAATGCAAGGTATTATCTGAATGACAGTGTCCATATCTTGGCAGTGCTGTGCCCATACATTTTTGAGATACCATTGTAGCTTCCTCATATGAAGTTTGGCATTGGGAAGCACCAGAATACAAGATGCCATGAACCCCAAGGCTTGAAGGACTGTCCTTGCAGTCAGCCTGGACTGATGAGACAATTGATGGAAGTAAAGGGAAAGATTCTTTTGTTTGTCCGGGGTCAAAACGGCCATCTGGGATGCTGTATTCAGTCTCACACCCAGAAAGCACATGTCTTGAGAGGGTACTAGACTGGACTTTATTTCGTTCACAGAATACCCCAGGCATCTTAGCACTGCTATCACATATTGCAAATGATGAAGAAGCTCGTCCCTTCCTTTGGCCAGAATCAGGCAATCGTCCAAATAAGGATAGATCTGTATTCATTTTAGCCTGAAGAAAGCTATCACTGGAGCCAGAACCTTTGTGAACACTCTGGGCGCAGTAGATAAGCCAAAGGGCAATGCAGAGAACTGATAATGAGAAGTCCCCGCTCGAAAACGCAGATACTTCCTGCAACTTAGCCTGATAGGAACATGAAGGTAAGCTTCCTTGAGATCCAGAGTCACCATCCAATGATCTTTGCCCAGCAGAGGTAAAAGCTGTTGTAACATCAACATTTTGAACTTGGGAATGTCCAGATAAGTGTTGAGGATAGATAAATCCAAAATTGGTCTCCACGTGTTCCCCTTCTTTGGTACTAGGAACAGGCGAGAATAAAATCCTAGGCCTACTTCTGGCAGAGGGACCGGCTGTATGGCCCCTATTTGCAGCAGCAGAGAAATTTGTTTGTGAGCCTCTATTCTTTGCTGAGGAGGAACGTCTGGCATGCCTTTGAAAGGAGGCAAGGTATGGAAATAAAACCTGTAACCTTGGTGTATAATATCCAATACCCATCTGTCCTGGGTAATTAAACTCCAATTTTCTTTGAAGAGTGCTAACCTTCCTCCCAAAGGTGCTGCCAGGCAAGAAGGCTCTGGCAGCTGAAAAGGTAGGTCATTGGGCCTGTTTACGAAAGGACTGGCCCCTGCCCTCACCCGAAGACTGTGCAGGTGAACTCCCTGTTCTAGGTCTGAAAGAGCCCTGAGCTCTACCCCTACCACGTCTAGATCTTCCCCTAGACTGTGAATCATAAGAAGGGTACGTCCACCCCTTAGCAGGCCAATTCCTACTAAACTTCGGAGGCTGAACTTGCAAAAAATCTTTAACAGTCTGCATAGACTTAGCCTTGTCTTCCATTTTCTTTAAAACTGCCTCCACAGGTGAACCAAACAATACATCAGACTGTAAAGGAGCATCTAAAATCCTTGTCTTAACATGGTCAGATAAGTTCTGATCCCTCAGCCAGGCGTGCCTGCGAAGAACTGACCCAGTGGCAGCCACCCTAGGCGAGGCCTGTACAGCATCAAATCCACATTGTAAAGAATGCTTACCCACCTGTTCAGAAACATGTACCAAATCTTGTAATTCTTTACACTCAATGCCTTCCGCCAGAGCATCTACCTTAGACTTCAATTGAGAAAGAAGATAGTTTTGATATTTCAACATGTGAAACTGGCAATTCAAAGCCCTCATAGCTAAGGTGGAAGAAGTATAGACTTTCTTTCCCCATCTATCCAAAGCTCTGGCCTCTTTATCTGGAGGAACCGGATTTTTACCACAGAGGCCTTGACACCCTTAGGTCCCTGACTAACTGTTTCTGGGTCGCCCTAGGACTCTTATACAGATATTTATGAGCTTCAGGCACCCTGTAATACCTGTCCGGTTTAACAGGAGCAGGAGGCAAAGAATCAGGATTAAGTGAAGCCTCTGCAAACACATCTTCCACAACATCCAGAACAGGAGGAATAGCCAAAGGCCTATGCTGGGGTAAAAGCAAAAATTCCCTAAGCCTTTTCCTGGAATCAGAGAAGTCCTGACCTTCCCACTTAAAATGTTCCCTCATAGAATGAAGCGTCTCTGAAAAGGAAAAATCCTCTGGAGGAGAAGCAGAAGGAGTAGAATCATCCACATCAGAATCAGAATAAGGAGAATACTCCTGTAAGTCTTCAGCCGAAGACTCTGAAACATCCGAAACCTGCTCAAAACTCCCCAACTCTGGTTCCACCCTAGGCCTCTTATCAGGAGGGGGCAAAGAACCTCTAATCAAAGTAATTAAATCTTCTGCCATTTTGAGCATGTGCTTCTTGGGCACAGATCCTGAAGAACTAGGAGTGACACCAACAGAAGCTAAACCTGGCCTGCCTCTGGGAGAAGCCTTGGAAACAGAAGGAGAGGGCCTAACCACCCTAGGAAGGGAGGGGAGTACAGTAACCTGAGAAGCCCCTTCAGCCTGACCTGCCTCCTGAGAGGCCACATCCTGCAATATCAAAGTCCCCTGGGACTCCAGAGAAGCCTCGGTGGAACCACCGGTTCCACTGACGCCTCAAGAACCGGCGTCCGGCACGGACGACTCTTCTTGCCTGGGTTTAGCTGCTTTGTCTTTGCGCTTCTTCGAAGAAGCGGGCGTCGGAGCATCCGACGGCATATTGTAATTGCACCGCTTCCTGAAGACCAACCTGGCACAATCTAACCTTCGCAATAGTGCGCTTATTAAACCTAGCACAAAAGCGACACCCAACAACGTCGTGCTCAGGCCCCAAACAAGGAATACACAAAGTATGATAATCTCTATGCGGTATCTGCTTCCCACAAGAAATACAGTTATTCACTTTTTCTGACATCCGGTAAACCACTGAGGCAAGAAAAAACTAAAATATTCGCCAACTTTGACTCGGTCTGAAACTCCGAATTCGAAAAATTTCAGAACGCCGAACGGCACTTGCAACGCTGCTTCTGCATCGGACCATGCGGCAAAAAAGACTGAGGATATGACGTCGGTCATGCGCATTTGTACCCTGACGTCCTGATGTCAGTCTTAAGCGCCTTGACCGACGTCAGCCTAATACTTTGATATTCGGGCCGACCGAGGACAGCGGACTACCCAAGTGTAAGGACTGCAGCAATGTGAGATGAAGAACATCTGCTAAATTACTTCATGTGGTCCAGTGGTAACAAGGTTTGATTTCCTCAGCTCCCACTGCCTAACTTTGTGACTCTGAGCAAGTCACTTAACCAGACACTGCCCTTGGGCCAAATCTTTAAGAGGTCCATGGAGATCAGTGCTCTAACCCTGAAAACAAATACAAATAAATAAAATAAACATAATTTGATTTGTTTATGCTGTTTAATATGTTTAGGTGTTTCAGATACAAAATACTTGACGCAACTATTAAAGAAAATTTATGAAAATATCGTTCTAAAATCTCAGTAGATTTGCCATTGTTGATATTTTTTTTTCCACAGGACAATCTGCCCACATAGGAACAAGTCCTGCATAGACAGGAAAAGGTGGTAACCCTATCCAGAGACCAGACCAAGTAGTAAGCAAAGGCTTTTAAAATGTAAATAAGGCCATGAAAAAAGTACAGATTCTGAGCTCACTGTAGTGGGATACTATTGAAGAATTATTTTTTATATAAAGAAACAGGAATCACTACTGGAATGGATGCCGTTATGCAACTAAGAATCCCAAGAACCGGTTGGGAAGAAAAAAAAAATTTAACTGTTCAGAGGCTTAAGTCGCAAACATAAAATGTCATCCTGCCCAGGCAAAAATAAAAATGTTCTCCCTCTAAAAATTAAAAGGAAGCCAATAAGAAGAACAGCTTTTGCAGGCAAAGGGTGGGCTTTCTTGTTATATATTGTGATGTTCAGGTCCTTAAAACAGCTCTATATTGTAGCATAACTGCCAGAGAGCTACCTTCATGTCGGTCATATGTAATGTCACAAATAATGAAAGAACCTGCTTGTTCTGCCTTCTAATGTGAGATGAGTATGTTGTAAATATTTTGTAAATAATTATGTTTCAGATGAAAAACCAAACGTGAATTAGAATGCTGGAAATACAGAAGTAAAGGAATCTTCAGAGATCTTGTTTAAGGCTGATACGACGAGTACGAAAGAGTCTGAATTCACACAGAATAAATACTGAAGACAGAACTTTTGAAATGCCTTCTCTTAAATAAAAAATATTCAGATGAAATAGGCCTAAGACTCTTTCCCACCTTCATGGATCTGATGAAAAACTGAAAGAAACTTTCTTACTGACCTCCACGGACCAGCTGCAGTGTTATCCTATACAACTTCCTAATCATAACTACACAGGCCACAACATATTATGAAAACTGAACTGTCATTTTTAGTTCAAAACAAAAATTTGCAAAGTCTGGTATTACACAGTGCTGTTTTTCCAGAAGTGCTTCACCTCTCCTGCACCACACACTCATTTGTTAACAGACAAACTCCACAGTCACCATACCTTAGGAGAGGAAGCATCTCAGAGATATGAGAAATGCCTCTGACCAGTCCAGTAGCTTTATCTGTTTTTTTTTTTTTTTTTTTTTTTTGAAAGCAGAATTAGGACTTAAAAGACCCAACTTTTCTTTCATTATAAATGTATTCCAATATTCGGACTTCTTCCTGAAGGTCTTACCTACAATACCTTTGAACTTAATGATTTAAACAATGAGTTATTAATGAAATATTAATGTGATGCATGTATGAAATTATATAGTTTTAAAGGCATATTCATTGAATATATAAGACATTTATACTTTTCTAACTGGTTATTTTATTTTATGTTATAGACAGTTATGTAGTTTTGCAGTAGTAGTTTGTGCTTACTGCTTTAGAGCATTTTAAGACATTTTTGTTAAGCTGTCAGTTCATTTTTAATAAGGACAATATGGCAGTTTTTTTATAGCTGGAATATTTGTTGCTAAGAGCATGATTTCAAGTGGAAATTAAGCAGGAACACCACATGACTTCAGCACAGATCCTATGATGATACTTTGAATTAAGAGAGGACAGGATACACCTGAAATGTATTCTGGAAACAGAGGAACCAAGATCTAGTAAGGCAATGGTTAATCTGATACTACTGGCAACAAACAAAGGTAATACAAGAGCATGGAAATCACAGAAAGGCCAAAATCAGAGGATATGTTGGTTATAATAAAAAAAAATAATCTGAAAATTAGATCAACCATGAAAGAAGGCAAAAAGATGCTAACTAATAAATCAAACTTGTGGGACCAGTATGTTTGTAGTTATGATACACATGGATAAAAATCTGGTATGCCAAAGAACAAACAAGTAAATGGAACTAATTTGAATAGACAAAATGAAATGGATCCAGAAAACAGAAATAATTGGAGTACTAAACAATTTAGAAATGTGTTTTAAAAATCAAATGAGGAAGTAGTAATTTTAATGTTTTGTATGTTTATGGTAAGTGTTATATTACTGACATGAAATGGAATATCTTGTCCATTTAACAAACTGTTCAACTCTTATTTTGTGTTTAAGACAAGAAAACATAGAAAAATAAAAAATAAAAGACCATCTGCACACAGATGAATCTTACATGTTATTTTCTGTGATTTTTAAGACAAGAAAATATAGAAAAATAATAAAAACTAAAAGACCATCTGCACACAGATAAATCTTACCTGCTATTCTCTGATTTGTCCTCATTAATTTGGATTTGCCATAACCTGCTTGCCAGAGGTTCAATTAAAGAACAAACAAAACTTGAGCGAGTAGGCATCTGTCCTGATGCCTTTTCCTAAATTAAATATCAGATAAAGTTTACTTCCCACCTGTATTCTGACCATAGCACCCTGATATACTGATTGAAGTAATTTTCCAAACCTTTCAGGAAATTTCAGATACAACAGTTGTTGTTACTGGGCTACTGACCTGAAGGTCCTTATAAGCTTGGCTATGCATACCCCATACAATACTAAAAGATTTAGCTAGGAGTAAGAACTATTTATATGCACACCCCGAACAGACACTAACCTAGTTAGCAACAGGAAAAACAATGCTCCTACTTAAGAGTGAACCTGTAAGCTATCCTAAAAACTATAGACCAATAACTTGCCTTCCGATGACATATAAACTATATACTGGAATTGATGCCGACAGAGTCTACAGTCATTTAGAAGAAAACTCAGTTATGGTAGTAGAACAAAAGGGAAATAAAAGAAAGCCTTATGGAACAAAGGATTACTTGTCGTTAAATAAATTCATAGTGGAGAACTGTCAAAAAGGGGAATAATCTACGTATGGCATAGATTGCCTACAAAAAAGCATTTTACAGCATCCCACATTCATGGATAAGACAGTGCTTAAAAATATATAAGATACACCCTACAATGATAGACTACATTACAGTGATCATGAAACAGTGGCAGACCACTTCGCAATTAAGCCATGATAAAGCCCAAATTATTATCACAGGGATAAAAATTCAAGGGGGATATTCCAGGGTGACTCTCTGTCACCACTGCTATTCTGCCTTGTCCTTAACTCATTAAGCTCTCTGCTTAATGGCTTAGGCCATGGCTACAGTTTGGCTCCTAGAAAACAAAGTGTAAAGACTTATCTTCTCTTTGTCGATGGCTTAAAATTGTATTGCTCATCAGATGAGGAACTGAAAGTACAACTGCAAGTTGTCACAACTTTTTCAGATGATATAAGAATGTCATTTGGTCTTGATAAATGTGCAAAAGCAACCTTTAAAGCAGGAAAACTGCAGCACCAAGAAAAAGTACAGTTGTGTACACTTACCATAAATGTAGATGTTAGAGTGTATTCACTGTTGCAGTCATTACATTTGGGTAATCCTGCTGGTAGGTTGCCCTCAGTCGGCCTGAATTCCAAAGTCCTGGGTCCTGCAGCTCTGGTTGAATGTGGCCTAATGCCCTTAGGCACTGGCTTGCCACGGTGTAAATAGCAGAAACGAATGCAGTGGCCTATCCACTTTGAAATAGTCTGCTTTGAGATAGCCTTTCCTTGTGATCCTGCAGCATATGTCACTAGTAACTGCTCTGTCTTTCTGAAAACTTTGGTTCTGTCCAATTAGAATCTAAGCTGTCTGTGTACATCCAAAGAATGCAGAATTCTCTCCCCCTTGTTCTGTGGATTTGGATAAAAAGTTGGCAGATGAATAGTTTGGTTAAGAGCCACACTGGACACCACCTTAGGCATAAATGTTGGTTTGTCCTCAGAGAGACCCTATCTGGATAAAAAATGATAAAAGGTTCCACAGCCATGAGTGCCTGTAGCTTTGAAACTCATCTTACAGAATTTATTGCTAGGAGCACAGCTGTTTTCAAAGATAAAAACTTTATATCAGCAGTAGCAGCTGGCTCAAAAGGAGGCAGGGTGAGTTTTTCCAAGACATAGTTGAGGTCCCATGCAGGCATTGGTGATCTCCTTGGAGGACTTACATTTTTGGCTCCTCTGAGGTACTGCTTTAATAAGGGATGAGAAAAGATTGGTGGCTCCGTATTGTAATGAGCCGAAATGACAGAGGCATGAATTTTAATAGATGAAAAAGATAGGCCTTTGTCCAGCATCTCAGTTAAGTATTGCAAAATCTGAGGAATATTTGGCACAGCTGCATCAGTTACTTGTGCCTGGCTCCAAGCACACAATCTCTTCCATTTTCCAGCATAAGATTTTCTAGTACTAGGCCTCCTGGCTTCCAAAATGACATCTATCACAGCTTTACTGAGAGGTGTGTTTTGTAGGACTACATTATCTGCCATGCTGTCAGGTTTAAAGTCCTGAGTTGGCTGTGCAGGATCTGATTGTTTTGCTGGGACAGCAGATGAGGTATTTGAGGTAAGGTCCAAGCTGGGCATTGAGATAAGTTCCTTAGGACTGGATACCAGTACTGGTGAGGCCAGTCTGGGGCAATCAGTATCATCTTTGGCTTCTCCTGTCTGACCTTCAGGAGTACCTTGGGGAGGAGAGGCAGTGGGGGAAGGACATATACTGATAGGTTTTTCCAGTTGAAAGATAGGGCCGTCCACTTTCCATGCTTGTCTGTGATGAGTCCTTGTGCAGAATCTTTTTAGTTGGTAGTTGTGAGGGGAGGCAAATAGATCTATGTCCGGCATCCCCATTTCCTTGTTGTCATGCTGAAGACTTGTGGATCCAGCTGCCACTCATGGGGATCAGTGAGGTTTCTGTTTAGCTCGTCTGCCAGAGTATTTTTCCTTCCTGGCAGGAATTGTGCCTGCAGATGTACTTGGTAAGTCAATGCTGTGTCCCACAAAATCATGGCTAGTCTGCAAATGGGGTAAGAATGTGTGCCCCCCTGCTTATTTATATACCACATGACCGTGGTGTTGTCTGTCTTTATCAGCAGTTGTCCCAGATGAAGTAGGTCCTTGAAGGCTGTCAGGGCATTTTGAACAGCTAGCATCTCTTTTTGATTGATATGTAAATGCATTTGGTTTGAGGACCATGTGCCCTAAATGCATCTTCCTGCCATGTGGGCCCCCCCAGGCATAATCTGATGCATCCGTTGTTAGTGTCTGCCTGGCTGCGGGTAATGTGAATGGCTGTCCCTTGTTTTGGTGACAAGCCTTTGCCCACCATCGAAACTCCTGTTGCAGGCAGGGAATGAGAGTAATAAGAAGTTATGTACTCACCATAACGTTCCATCTGAGTAGGTGACTTCATTTGGATGCAACCTGTGGGTATCGGATCCGAGCCGGCAGTTCAAAAGCTTTAGGATCCGAGCTCCTAGCTCCTCCCTCTACCCATAACCCCTTGCCAAGCCCTGACTGACCTCAGATTGAGTTTGCCGTGTAAACCAGACTCCTGGGAAACCAGGACTAATATTGCTAATAAGGTCAGGGGGATGGAGGGGGGGATGGTTGCATCCAAATGAAGTCACCTACTCAGATGGAACGTTATGGTGAGTACATAACTTCTTAATCTGAAGTAGGCAGACTTCATTTGTCTGCAACCTGTGGGACAGAGTCCCCAGCTACCTAAACCTTGGGCGGCCATCATGGAAGGATGTTCCGGAGCACCGCAGAGCCAAAGGATGCTCTCCCTCTGGAAACAACATCCACTTTATAATGCGAGATGAAAGTATGAGATGAAGTCCAAGTGGCTGCTGCACAGATATCATCCAAAGGCACTCTAAACTTAAAAGCAGCAGACGTGGATACTGCCCTGGTAGAATGCGCTGTAATTCTCTGAGGCGGTGGCCTTCCTGAGGTGTCATAAGCCTGCAAGATACAGTTAGAAATCCACTTCGACAGGGTAACCTTAGAGACTGCCTTGCCCAGTGCGAATTTTGCAAAGGAGACGAACAGTTGATCGGATTTCCTATGACCAGCTGTTCTGTGAATATAGAAGCGCAGCTGCCTGTGAACATCTAAAGAATGTAACTTATATTCTCCTTTGTTTTTATAGCTGGGGAAAAAAACTGGCAAATTAATCGATTGGTTGATATTGGATTCTGAAGAGACCTTCGGTAGAAATGAAGGATTGGTCCTGAGGAACACCCTAACCGGAAAAAAGGAAAGATATGGTGGTTTGACACACAAAGCCTGGAGTTCAGAAACCCTTCTAGCCGATGTAATGGCTACTAAGAAGGCAGTTTTCCATGAAAGGTATTTTAAATCCACAGAGGCTGCAGGCTCAAAAGGAGGAGAGGTTAGGGCCTGCAGAACTAGAGATAAATCCCAAGGTGGTATAGCTTCCTTAGCCGGAGGCCTCAAGAGAAATGCACCTTTGAGGAAGGTTTTGCAAATTTTTGCAGCCATGAGAGGTGTTGAGTCAAGACCCACATGGTAATGGGAAATGGCTGCCATCTGAACTTTCACCGTGGAAGAGCTTGCTCCTTGCTGAAAAAGGTCTGTCAAGAAGTCCAGTACCGCCGAAAGTGGTGCAGAAAAGGGGTCAAGGTTATTAAGTTCTGCCCAAATAGAAAACCTCTTCCATTTGCTTCGATAAACCTTCCTAGTGGAAGGTTTATGGGCCGCCACTAAGATGGCTTTCACAGGTGACGAGATACTGGGAGTCCTTATCAGGGATGGAATTGGAGCAGCCAGGCTGTCAACTTCAGAGTGTGAAAGTTCGGAGTTGGAAGCCCTTGAGGGTGGGAGATGAGATCCGGAATCGGATCTAGAATCCAGGGAGGATTTACTCTGTGAGACCACACGAAGGGGAACCAAGGTTGACGAGGCCAGAACGGGGCAATGAGAATCATTTTGCTCCCCAAGCTGTTGGCTTTCTGCAAAAGTTTCTGCATTAGAGGCAGTGGAGGGTAAGCGTAAAGGAGACCGGGAGGCCAAGCATGCACCAGGGCGTCTCTCGGGGATTCCCCGAATGGGGGAAATAGAGCGAAGAAACTGTCGCATTTGGCATTTGAGGGAGAAGCAAAAAGATCGCAACAGGGTTGCCCCCAGGCGGCAAAAATCTGCTTCGCTACTAGAGTGTTGAGAGACCATTCGTGAGGGGAAAGAATGGTGCAACTGAGCTTGTCCGACAGGATGTTGGATCTTCCCGGAATGTGCGTTGCCACAAGAAAGCGATTGGTGGAGATTGCCCATTCCCAGACTCTCTTGGCCTCTCGACAAAGGGGATAGGACTTGGCTCCTCCCTGTTTGTTGATGTACCAGACTACTGACATGTTGTCCATCTGGATAGCAATAGTCCCTGCAGGGAGAAGGCTGTGTAATGCTTGCAACGCTAATAGCACTGCCCTCATCTCCAGGACATTTATATGCAGTGAGGTCTCTGAACTGTTCCACGTGCCTTGGACAATTTTTCCCACTGAATGTCCCCCCCACCTGAAGCGAGAAGCGTCCGTGGTCACCGTGGCTAGGGGGAACGCAGCACAGAAAGGTCTCCCTGTTAGGAGATCCGTTGACTGGAGCCACCAAAGAAGGGAGCTCCTGCATGCCTTGCTGATAGCTATCAGGCTGCTGAGAGGGAAGTAGAGCAGGGACCACTGGACCTGGAGGGTCCATTGAAGAATCTGCATGTGAAGTCGAGCATGAAGAAGCAGAATGGCTGCCGCCATTGAACCCAGGGCCCTCAGGACCAAAGCTGCCGTCGTAGCAGGACGTAAGATGGCCACGACATGACACCTCAGGTTGGACAGTCGATCCGTGGTAAGGAAGGCCCACATTTTTCTTGTGTCCAATCTTCCTCCTATAAAGTCTATAAGCTGTGTGGGGGCCAGTGAAGACTTCTCTTTGTTTATGGTGATGCCCAGCCGAGGAGCCATGTGAAGGAAATAGTCCCTGGCTGAGCACAGCAGATGTCTTGATGACGCCGTTAGGAGCCAGTTGTCCAGGTAAGGAAACACCTGAATTCCCTGGAGTCTCAGGTGGGCCGCTACCACAGCTAGTACTTTGGTAAACACCCTGGGGGCAGAGGTGAGACCAAAGGGAAGGACCCAGAACTGGTAGTGACTGGCTCCCAGCCGGAAGCGAAGGAACCTCCTGGACCGTCTGTCCATGAGAATGTGATAGTACGCGTCCTTGAGGTCTATAGAGCACATCCAGTCGTTCTCCCGCAAAAGGGGGAGGATAGATTGTAAGGTGACCATCCGGAATTTTTGCTTGGTTACCGACAGGTTCAGTTGTGACAGGTCTAGAATCGGTCTTAAGTCCCCCGTCTTCTTTGGCACCAAGAAGAACCTGGAGTAAAACCCTGATCCGGTCTGATCTCGGGGGACGCGCTGAATGGCTCTTTTTGTTAGCAGCTGCGCGATCTCGATAGCTGCTGCCTCCCTTTGATCGGGTGGTACATCGGGGAGGCTTCAGAATCTGGGTATTTTGTGAAAGAGGATTGAATAGCCTCTGGATATCACCCGAAGCACCCAACGATCTGACGTGATTGACTCCCATGTTGTCAGGTGCTTCGAAAACCGCCCCCCGACCGCCTCCAGAGATGGGCGGCCGGGCAACCCTTCAGGGTTGCTGCGCGAGTCTGTCAGAGAAAGGTTCTCTGGACCCAAAGTTCCTAGGAGCCCCTCTGCCTCTAGGACGGTGACCTCCCTGTCCTCCTCTGCCACGGAAGGACTGGTTGTCCGGAGCAGGTTGGGATTGCTGCGATTTCCGGAACCACATCTTCTTCTGTCCCTTTTGGTTCTTCGAGAAGGACCTCTGGGGAGCTGAGAAGCGGACTCCGACAGCAGACAGTGTCTTCCCGTCCTTTTCGCTCCGGACCAGCGTTTCGCGGACTGTTTTGCCAAAAAGGGCAGAACCATCGAAGAGGGCATTCGCGAAGGTCGCTTTGAAGGGCTCTGCGAAGTCACAGTGGCGGAGCCAGGCCTGACGCCTCATGACGAGGCCCGCTCCGCTAGCTCTAGCGGCTCCCTCAGTTGCGTGAGAAAGTAGCCGCATAGAAGTATTTGAAACCGCTCTGAGAGTGGCCATACGGGTGGAGTACACGTGTTTGTCCTCCGCTGACATGGACTCTGGGGGGGAATGCAGCGTACTCTTTAATCAGGTCTCGTTGCATCTTTATGACATGTGCCATGTAGTTCAGCGCTCTCAAAGAGAAGGTTGCTGAACTAAAGACTCGCTTCCCAATGCGATCCATCGAGCGGGACTCTCTGCTCGGGGGATGCATAGAGGGACTCTCCTGAGCTAACTCCCTCTTTGTGGCTGCAGCCATCATCATGGCATCTACTGGGGGTCCCTTACTCCAATGAGTGCGGTCTGCAGGGGGACTAAGGATACGATCCGGGCGTTTCAGAACTGGCTCAACGGTGTCCGGGTCCTTCCACGCTCTGGTGGAAATAAGGTCCACCAGAGGATCGGCAGGAGGGGACACCCAAGAGGTAGATGGGCCCGCCTCAAATGCCTCCAAGAACACAGACTCGTCTGAGGAGGCCTTGGGGGCAGACCACCCCCCCCCCTGATCCTTAACATTTCAATGATGTCTCCAAATGAGACATCCTCTAGGGGTGATCTTGGGGAGCCCTCCCCTTCAACCAAGTCTGTGTCTTCAGTGATGGACTCTTACACTTGCGCTTGCGAGGCACTTCCTCGGGGGGATTGTCCGAGGAGTCCTCGCCAGCACCCAGATGTTCCAAGGGAACTACCTGGGACATTGAGGCGGGCTGTCCCTGGGACCGGCTGATGGGAGCCTGGCCCAGCTGCGACGGAGTGCGGGGTGGAGCCGCGGCAGGGACCGGGGGTCTGGAGGTCCTCAACAGCGCTCTTTCCACCACGTCGAAGGCCGAGGGGGAGCTGACCTCTCTAAGCCCAGAGAGCCGACCCCCACTCGGATCCGACGCATGGATCAGAGCCGGCGCCGAGACGGTCGGATCCGAGAGACCGGTGCGCTCCGACCTGGACAGAGCCGAAGACACACCAGCTCCCTCGGATCCGAGGCTCGGCCCCCGGCTCCGAGAGGTCGGGTCCGAAGTACCCAAAGCACTCAAGGGATGGATCGGATCCGAGGTGCGCCGACCACCAATCGGATCCGAACCACCCCCGGATCCAACTCTGCCCGGCTCCGACAGCTCCGAACCCGGGAGTCGGGTCGGAGAAGGAGCTACGGGGACAAAACATGGAGTCAAGGCCCCTCCCGGATGGGGGGGGGGGCAGGAGCACTCCCATCTGCATCTGGGCCTGGATGAAACGCCTCATCATCCGGTCCATATCCGCTTCAGACATAGAGAAGGTGGACCTAGATGAGGCCACCGAGGCGGACCTAGAATGCCGCTTCGGTGACCTCGAAGCAGGACCAGTCTCCATCTCCTCGGGTCCAGAAGAGAACCGGGGAGAGTGGAGATGAGAATGAGGAGAGCAAGAAGCCACAGGAGAGGCCCTCTTAGACGGGGAGGCCGAGACAGAGGTTTCAGCCCGCCGTTTGTGGTGCCTCTCCTTGTGTCTTTCTTTCTCTCTCCTGGTCTCCCTATCCTCCGGCTTTTTGGTGGGAGGTTGAGTCCCTGCCGGGGGAAGGGAGACCGCAGCGCCCGGGGAGGGCTGCTGACTAGCAGGGGCAGAGGCTGAAGCCGATTCTGGAAGGAGAAGTCCCGCCAGAACCAACTTCGACCTCCGCTCTCTTAATGCCCGGGGGTTGAACCCTGCACATATGGTACAACCAGATGACAGGTGTTCAACCCCCAGACATTCTTGCAGTGTGGCCATCAGCTGGAGAAAGCTTGTGGCCACACTCGGTACATTTTGAGAACATAGCCTTAGGTGCCTCTGCCATAGTACACCCTAACAGGCCTAAACTAACACACACACACACACACACACACACACACACACACACACACACACACACACACACACACGACAAAAACTATGCAAAACCCGAGAAAAGGTTAAGCTAAAGGGAGGAGTAAAAGCCTAAACACACACTTTCAACTAAAAAAGTTTAAAAGAAAAATATTTTTCTGTCAGAATAACCGAATGAAATACTTGCAACCAGGAGCTCGTGAAATCCGTTAGCTACTTGAACGCGGCAAACGAAAATCTGAGGTCAGTCAGGGCTTGGCAAGGGGTTATGGGTAGAGGGAGGAGCTAGGAGCTCGGATCCTAAAGCTTTTGAACTGCCGGCTCGGATCCAATATCGGATCCTATACCCACAGGTTGCAGACAAATGAAGTCTGCCTACTTCAGATTCATTGTTTCCAGGCTGTGGCAATGTTGAGTCCAAATACTTTTTAGGTACTATTGAAGTTTCTTCATATGCAGTCTTGCATATGGAATTAGTAGGATGCAGGATGCTATGAAGCCCAAAGCATGCAGAATTTTTCTTGCAGATAACTGGGCCTTTGTTGCCAACATTTTGAAATAGGTAGTCAGTTGCCTTTGTTTGTCTGGCATGAGATAAACCATCTGGGCAGTTGTATTTAAGCTTGCACCCAGGAAAATTATCTCTTGAGAGGGTACTAGTGTTGATTTCTTTTCGTTGACTGTGTACCCAAGGCATTTAAGAAGACTTTTCACAAACGCCAGATGCTGTAGAAGAATGTCCTAGTTCTCTGCTTGAATTAGGCAGTCGTCCAAGTAAGGATATATTTGTATTCCTCTTTGTCTGCAGAATGCAATTACTGGTGCCAGGCACTTTGTAAAGACCCTCGGCGAAGTAGATAAGCCAAAGGGCAGTGCAGAGAATTGGTAATGCATTGAGCCAGCCTTGAATCTGAGGCATCTTCTGCATAATTGTCTGATTGGAACTTGCAGGTATGCCTCTTTTAGGTCTAAAGTGACAAGCCAAGCGTTCTTGCCCAGCATGGGCAGAAGCTGCTGCAAAGTCAACATTTTGAATTTTGGTATATCCAGAAATGTGTTCAAAATAGATAGGTCCAGTATTGGTCTCCAGGCCTTGTCCTTTCTGGGTACCAAGAACAGTCTTGAGTAAAATCCTTGTCCCTGCTCTTGCTCTGGTACTCGCTGAATTGCCCCCATGTCCATGAGGGATGAGACTTGTTTTTGTGCCTCTGCCCATTGATTGTTTGGCAGCCTTGTGACATGATATTTAGAACCCACTTGTCCTGGGTTATAATGTACCAATTTTGAGAAAAAAGTGCTAATTTTCCCCCTAAGGGTGCTGCCAGGAGATAAGTGCTTGGTGCAGGCAGGGGGAAGTCATTGGGACTGCTTTCTGTGTGATTGTGATTTGTCTTCTCCAACTTTGGAGGTAGAAGCACCCCACTGCTTTGACCTGTATGAACCTTGCACCTGGGACCTGCCTCTAGGGCATCTGGATCTGCCCCTTTGAGGTCTGTCTGACATAGGAAAGGACCAATTCTTTGTAGGCCAGTGTCTACTAAACCTAGGTGGCTGTACTTGTAAAAAATCTTTGACAGTTTGCATAGATTTAGCTTTGTCCTGCATTTTCTTTAACAACTCTTCTGCCTTAACACCAAACAAAGTATCATCCTGTAAAGGTGCATCTAATAATTTAATTTTGACATGATCAGGCAGATTTTGTTCCTTTAATCAAGCATGCCTCCTAATTACAGAACCCATAACTGCGGCCCTGCAGGAGGCCTCCAAAGAACCAAAACCACATTAAAAAGTATGCTTTCCAACTTGTTCAGCTGCATGCAATAAATCCTGCATTTTCTTGTTTTCTGCACATTCAGAGTTTAACAACATTTTCTGTTTAAGCAATGCAATGACATGTTGCTGATATTTGAGCATATGAAACTGACAGTTTAAGGCCCTTATAGCCAAGGTAGCAGATGTGTAAACCTTTTTTCCCCATCTATCCAGTGCCCTAGAATCTCGGTCAGAGGGGATAGGGATTTATGCAGTGGAAGCCTTAAATCCTTTGGGATCCTGTGAAATAGTTTCTGGTTCTGCAGCAGGGAACCCTGTAATATCTGTCAGGCTTAACAGGAGCTGGAGGTAAGGAGTCAGGGGTAAGACTAGACTCCAAAAACACATCTACAATGTCTAACACAGGTGGAATGGCTAGTGGCCTGTGTTGAGGTAGTAAAAGGAAATCCCTGAGCCTCTTTTTAGATTCTGAAAAATCTTGGTTCTCCCAGTGGAAATGCTACCTCATGGTATGCAAGGTTTCCCCAAAAGAATAGTCCTCTGGAGGAGAAGCTGAAGGTATAGATTCTTCAGCATCAGAATCCTCATAGGGGGGAAGAGAATATTCCTGATCAGAAGAGGAATCAGAGGAAATAGAAACCTGACCTGAAGATTCATAGTCAGTCGCTTGCCTAGGCCTCTTATCAGGAGGGGGATGGGAACCCCTGATCAAAGTAATCAAGTCTTCAGCCATTTTGAGCATCTGTTTTTTGGGCATACAGGCCTGTCCACATGGCTCTTGAGTTTGTTTGTTTGCTTTAGAAGGTGCTTTAGTATTTGCCTTTGAAGCTGAAGTCGGTTTAATATAAAAAGATGTTTAGGTCTGAATACACCCTCAGAAGCCAGTGCCTGCTCAGCGGCTCCAGACCCATCTGAAGGAATTGTATCAGAGGCTCCAATACCTTGAGTTTCCAGCGGCATGGCTTACTCCACATGGGAGCCGGTAGCAGCCTGCAACTCTAAAGTAGCGAGCGTCAGGGGCTGCAAAAGCGTCTCACTGAGAACCAGCCCTCGGTTGTCTATCTCTCTCCTTTTCTTTGCGTTTTTTGTTAACTCCGGTAGTCGGATGGCTATCCGACGACATTTCTGGATAATTAAACCGGCGTCCAAAATAGTTTAAAGCAAAATCATACTGACATAAAGACATAATATATTAATAGTGCGCGTTGGTTAAATCTAGCACAAAATCAACAACCAGAAACGTTGTGATCAGGGCCTAGGCAAGGAATACAGTAAGAATGAAAGTCCTTATGAGGTATTTGCTTTCCACAAGCAATACAATTATTTACTTTTTCTGACATCGGTCTGGATCAAGAAAAAAATTTCCCCAACAGGGTACTTAGCTTTATTGAAGACTTCGGATCTGAAACTCGAACACGAAAATCTCAGGAGTCGGCCGACCGGCACTTGCAAACTGTTTCTGCTCCGGGCACCACGCGGCAAGAAGGACTAAAGAAAATGGCGTTGGCTGCTTCTTTTATACACCTGACGACCTGACGTCAGAGAAGGGGTGACAGCAGCCGAACAGGACCCAGGACCTTGGAATTCAGGCCGACTGAGGGCAACCTGCCAGCAGGATTACCCAAATGTAATGACTGCAAAGTGAAACACGAAGAACATCATCAGTTTAGGACAAAAATGTGATATAAAAGAACTTGAGCAAAAGGGAGTGTATACATATTTGGGAATTGATGAAGGATCAACAATAAAACATGAACAAGTGCGAATAAAACTTGGTAAGGAATACTTTAGAAGACTTAAATTAATCCTGAAAGCAGCATTAACATCTAGCAACAAAATCCAAGCTATAAACCAATTTATTGTCGTCTTATGACTGTAATCTGCTTGAAACTAGCAT
Organism: Protopterus annectens; assembly: GCF_019279795.1. Taxonomy (NCBI): domain Eukaryota; kingdom Metazoa; phylum Chordata; order Ceratodontiformes; family Protopteridae; genus Protopterus; species Protopterus annectens. Next base: position 932,287,757 of record NC_056743.1, on the reverse strand, counting down.
TTACTAAATGTTCAATGTGTATTATTATCTTGGAGCTTTTCTCCCCAGGCCTCCGCTGAAAATGGATATGTATCCAGTCAGACTATCCCAGTCAACAAACGTAAAATAAAATAAAATAACAGATTAGACAGGAAAACAAGAAGGATGTTTCATGCCTACCAAATGATTTATAAAAATCAGTGCATACCAAGATTATATATTCCCCGTTCCAAAGGAGGGATGGACCTCCTTGAAACTGATTATATGTATAGATCTGCAATCGTGGGACTGCACACATATCTGCTGACCTCACAAGACCCAAACATAATGAAAGTTTTGAAACATGGGGAGAATAAATCTAGGATTACTTCTCTGCTTAGGCTAGCAGAAGTATATTGGTGTCGAGCAGGAATGGAAATCAAATTAGAAGCAGATAAAAATCAGGCAGCAACTGATTATGTCAAAACCAAAAGAAAGAATACAAGGTGAAGGACCAGATGAGAAAGCAAGAAATGTGGAAAAAACATAAATATAGTTGCAAGTATAGAGAACTCCTGGAAGAACCTCATACTGATCAGGAATGAACGCAGAAATGGTTAAGGAGAGGCAAATTCAAACCAAGAGATGAAAGGTTAATATTTGCGGCCCAAGATAGTGGGCTACGTACACGTTGGTTTACAAAGTCCATTAAACGTGAGAGAAACAGACAAATGTAAGCTTTGTAAAACAGAATTGGAAACAGTGGCACACCTTGTTGCTGGTTGTGACATACCAATGGCAGAAGGACTGTATACTGAAAGGCATAATAATGTGGCAAGACTGTTGCACTGGGGACTGTGAAAACATTATGGTATTAAATTGGCTGAAAATCACTGGAAACATGAGCCACAAAGCATCATAGAAAATGATAAAGTCTACATCACATGGGATCACCCATTACCAACAGTTCAAAAGATAGATGCTAGAAAACTGGATACAGTGGTCCATGAAAAGAAGACAAACGTAACGATGATCACTGAAATTGTCACATCCAGTGACTATAGTGTCTTGCATACAGAGAGACACAAAGTCATAAAATATCAGGATCTGCAGGCAGAAACAAGAACAATGTAGAAGAAAGATACCCAGACAGCTCCAACAGTAGCAGGAGCAACAAGTCTTTTCAAAAAGAATCTACAATCATATTTAGATATGTTACCAGTACATGTAACCCTGTACAAATTGCAGGAGGAGTAATTACTGGGCAAACTGCAGGTGCTGCGAAGAGCACTTTTAGCTGACATCAAAGATTGAAACAATACTAATTTCATGAACTTTAATTTCCACTTTGACTTAGAAATCGGGACCATTCCCATCATGGTATCAGAAACCCAAAAGACTTGGGAGAAATTGAGAGAGAGAAACCCAATATAAAGGATCTTCCCTAAACTCAAGATCTTAGCAATGACTGCCCATATCTAGTAGTAGACTTGCTACTAACAAAAGGTGATTACGTTATAGTGGTGTGTTATATTAACAAGCAATTTTTCATCATATTATCATTAGTAATTTTGGCAGGTACAAATCACATTTGGTCTAAGTCAATCAACAGACTAAGTACTCTATCCAGCCTTCAAACATTTTAGCTTAGAGGGCAGCAAAAAGTTGATAATCATGGCTAAATGCAAATACTTGATGGGATAAGATTATCTGAAGATAGTCTTTAGCAGGCTTCAAAATGGCAGCAATTATTGCCTGCCTCCAGTATGGGGGGAAGGGGGCAGATGAATTAAGGATATAGTAAACCATAACCATGAAATAATTAAAAAACATTTATTTAGTCTCAAGATATACAGAAGGCCATCAGTGTCGGGTGAGTTATCTTTGTCCAAGTCAGCAAACAGCTGATTCATTCCTGTATTGTAAACTCCTTCAAAAACAGATAAAGATTATTCAAATGTAGATAATTAAAAAATCAGTTAATCCACAATTCCTAATAGCTCTTTCACATCTGCTGCATTCTACATAAACTGTTCATAAAATCTTGCAAAACAGTTTTCTATCATCTCCTGTTGTGTTAACAGCATTTCCCTGATGAGTGCACCTTTATTTTATTAACTGCCTACCTGCTGTTTACTAGAAGTGATGTCGAGATAGCAAAGTCAAATTAGTGTTAATCTCAAAGACCCATAGTTTCAGATGCCACTTCAAAATTTCAGATTGTATGTTTTCCACTTATCTTGTGTTTCTTTAATTCTATGTTCTGTACCAATAACCTTTCCTTATAACATCATATCATTTATTTACTAAACCCAGTTTGGTATTGTTCCAAACTGTTACAAAAGACTTTGTTTTCCTGAGATAAATTTCCTCAGAAACATTGCTAAATCAATTTTGATAGTGTCCAGTTTTTCTGTAATCATCGTTCTTTCTGATTTAAGTTTCAAAACTCAACTTGAATTACTCTCCCAGACAAAGAAATTAAGTCTTCAGTGACTGTCAAATTGGGACCGATCCAGATGCATTTTTAGCATTAAAGGATCATGATCTGAGAGCACTATTGGGAAGGTATCCAGTATATATATCAAATAAGTATATTTCTTTCCACCGGTATTTTGTCAATTTCACAGTACGACATAAACCTGTATGAAAAACATGTACACGCTGATTGTGACGGATTCATTATCCTGTATAAATCTACCATTCCCATAGTATATACATATTTATTTATGAATTTCCCTAATGTAGGTGTCTTCCTTACACAAGGAACCAAATGCATTTCATCCAAAACAAGAAAAAACATATCCATGTTATATGCCCATATAACTAACCACTTTTGATTGGCAATCCAGTCCCCAAGCATCCATACCATTTCCAGTTCAGATGTTCCACGAAGTATGTAGATTAACTAATATAAACACATTATATTTCAACCTACCTTTTTCTGCCACATCTACCTTTTCTATTAGATGTTTGTTCTGTCTTCTCAAAAGGAATCCTTAGTCTTTCCAATATTACTACACCTTTAGGTCCACCCAAAAGGTAAAAAGCAAAACAAACTGCATGATATCCAGATATGCTTAATTTCCAATGTACCCAGTCTGAAATACGTGTGATTCTTTCAGCAACACAAAATGTTTTTTTTTTTTTTTACGCAAAAATAAACATTTGCTCTAACTAGTATAGAAGGGCCATTTTTTTTCCAGGATACTAAAGAATACATAATTATATATGCAATACACACTTTGAGAAAAGTTCATGCTCTCACTGTAATACAACATTTGATACAGTAGCATTCCTGCTCAGTATTTCTATCTTGTGTACTAATCCCTGCTATAAGAAAGGCTGTATCAAATCTTTTGTGGTAAAAACTGAAACTTTAACAAAGAGATCCTGACACTTCATAGAAAACATTCTTTCAACCAAATTAAACCTTAAAACAATTAATAACTAAAAAATTAACTGAGAACAAACTGTCTTCTAAAACACTTATCAAAACAGTTTTTAAGCAATATTCATTGACCTCCCTCCGAGCTACAAGCTCTAGGGACCTAAACTTTGTCACCACAATAAACAGGACATTCTGGAGGGATAGATTCCTGTCCCAGAGACTTCCCATACTCTGGAACAGGATACCCATCTATGTCAAGCAAAGTTCTTCATTAGCACTCTTCAAGAAAAATCTTGATGAGTGGATGGGAAATAGGAAATACACCCCGGGGATCACTTCTGTGTGTCTGCTCGACAGTGGCACAGGAAAATGACTTTCTTGGGTGGAGTAAGCCAGGGAACCTTATTGGCTAGGCTTATGTAGACCCTCAGGCCAATAGCCTAGTACCTACCTATGAAGTAGAAGGACAGTTACATCTAAAGTGCAGATGCTACTGATGTTTTATGAAACTGCAATAGCTACATAAATGGAAAACATTGGAGAGAAAAAATATAAACAATCCAAAACATACACCATCTCCAGATGAATTCTCTCTCCCCTGTCACTAAACTTCAGCGAACCTTAGCCTTCAAATCAGTAACATATTTGTTTTTGAACTGTTGCAGGCTGCATCCAAAAAACGTATTCAAGTATACTTTTTCCTAGATACTTTTAGCCATAACGACTTATCACACATCAAGACTACAGAACTGCAAGTAAATGAACTATGATTACTACAAAAGCAAACATTTTAGAAGCAAAGACATTTTTAAACAGAGAGAAGAAGCTCTTACAAAACATTTTTCATGCTCTCTGTCCTGATATGGAGACTCCAGAAAAACTAGCTTTATTGTGAGATTAGATTACCTGCACATCATGGTTGGACCCAGCTAAGTAGCAGTTTTGAAAACTGTAGCAAAAATTGGTCTTTTCACTAAAAATTATGCTAACGTAATGTGCTGAAAGAACACAGCTCAGTAAGCTCAGCTGTTCCTCTTCAGCATTAGCAAGAAAACATAAAAGCAGTTATAACTGGATTTGTAAAGCAGTAAGGAGGACCTTCTAGCAAACAAAACTGTAGGGACGACAATCCTATCTTAAAGAAGATAAAGACCATCAGGAGTGTGCAGGTTACCGATATAATGATATACAAAAATGAAGCTGTAACTAGTGCCTTTTTTAGGCAATGTCATAACAACAAAATTACCAAAGTAAAAAAATCCACTAGACAAATTTAAGGTTATGCTGCTTAATGTTAGGAGTCTAAATCAGAAATTGCACTCACTGGAAGCACTCCTCACCCTGGAAGATGCCAATGTCTGTGCAGTCACAGAGACATGGTTTAAGGTCACTGACAGCACCCCAGCCATGCAAGGCTACAATGCATTCCACATGTTCAGACGTCAAAACAAGCATGGAATAACCAAAGGTAGAGGTAAAGCCATCAACATTAAAGACAAATACACCTCAAGACTTGTCAAATGGTACGACGCCAAGTCCGACTAACTGTAGGTAAAATCCCCTTAAATATCACTGTTAGCAAAAGGTCCCCCACCATGAACCATGAAAACCACTCTGCCTACCTGGAACTACTTGAGTCACTCACTATACAGAAAAACACCTTGGTCATGGGCGATTTCAACTATACTCCCATCGATTGGGAGCCATATATGAGCATAAATACGCTCACCCTAAGATTCCTGGACTTTGTTAATACAAATGCTCTGAACAGATGGCCTGCACCCCACAAGGGGCTTGAATGTCTTAGACTTAAGCACTCACCAGCATAGAGGGTCTCTGAATTACCCCCTGTGTGTTGCCCTCCTTGGAAAGGTCTGATCATAAATCAGTCTCATTCGAAGTAATGATCATTCCTAAACCCCCCAACAGCAAAAAGGATGAAAACTTTCTCCAAAACAAACGATAGCCTCATAAGCGATGGCATACATAGTTTCAAACTCCTGCTACCACTGTCAACAATGACTCCTACAAAGAGATGTACACAAATGCCCTGTATAAACACCTATACAAATGTACAGACTTGGCTGTACCTGAATGGATCAAAACAAGATCACAAAAAAACAAGCCACCCAAGTGGACATCAAGCATAAACAGGTTATACGACGACAGGAAGAAACTAATGTCCAAGAACAACAAGGAACTGACTCAACAGAGGAAAAAAACCTGCCACAGCTTGAGCAATCAAATTAGATATCTTGTAAAGTCCTCTGAAGCCAGTTACCAAGCTAAACTGGGATCCCTAGTGAAGGATAATCACAAAGCATTCTTCAGCTATGTCAGAAATCTAAAACAGAAAGCCCAGCTTTGTGTTGAGTTAGTAGTGAATGGTACTACTCATACTGACCCTGAGGACATCACCAACTTGCTAGCAGATAGATTTGGCGCAGACTCTGCCCCCCCCATCCTCACCAGATGTGCCTCAAAGCATATCTGTCACCAGTCCTCTATTTAGCATCTCCAAAGAACAAGCATTAACCACACTCTCCATGGCCAAACACATAGCCTCTATGGGACCAGATAACATCCCGGGGTGCCTACTACATGGTCTAAAACACGTTGTAGTGGAACCACTTGGCGCACTCTTCAACCAATGTCAAAGTACGGGCTTTGTCCCAGCAGAGTGGAAATCAGCAAAAGAAATTCTCTTGCACAAAGGGGGTCCATCAACCAACCCTGGGAACTATAGCCCTATAAGCCTAACCAGCCTTATCTGCAAGGCCATGAAGAGAGTTATCAAGGACCTTATCAACAAAGACATGGGTGACCTTCAAACTCTTGACCAGACACAATATGGCTTTGTTAAGGGTAGATCATGCTTATTAAACATGGTGGAGTTCTTCGAGAATGTCACCAAAGCCCTGGATGAAGGCAAAATAGTACATACAGCCTATCCTGACTTAGCCAAGGCTTTTGATGTAATCCCCCACTCAGGCATCACTGAGAAACTCACTCAGCTAGGAATTAACTCATATGTCACTAGATGGGTAAGCCAACTGGCTCACCGACAGAATGCGGGTCTATATTTCATTGAAAACTCATTTCATTGAAGTTTAATTCATTGACGCATATTCACTGAAAACCCATTTCACTGAAACTCATTTTGTTGAAAGGTATATATGGCCTTTTCCCCACTGTTGTGCGATCCTGGAGTTAGTATATAAAGTAAGGGGGCGTGGGGGGGCACAGCCCCCACATTGGGGGGTGTGGGTGGCGTATCCCCCACATAATGCAAATCTTTTAAAGCATATTGATGGATACTTACAAGTGTAATGAATAAATTCTTCCAGAAGACAACCTATAACCAATTTATGTGGGGGGCTTTCCCCCCCACACTCCCCCTTACTTTATATACTAACTCCAGGATCGCACAACAGTGGGGAACAGGCCATATATACCTTTCAACGAAATGAGTTTCAGTGAAATGGGTTTCCAGTGAAGTGAGCTTTCAGTGAATATGTGTCAATGAATTAAGCTTCAATTAAATTAATTTTCAGTGAAATGATATAGACCTACAGAATGCATATACTCAGAGTTGGGGATTCTACCTCTGCCAGCAGATCAGTTACCAGAGGTGTACCACAAGGATCTGTGCTGGGCCCCCTACTGTTTGAAATCTATTGTTCAGAAGTTCATATGAAAATAGATGTCCTGTGGCTTAACAAGTTCACTGATGACTGCAAATTGGGTGCAATCACTGAGTCCCTCAATGAGGGTGACATACTACAAAAAGGGCTTACATAGACAAGTGATTAGTGCCAAAGCCACGGACTTAAACTAAATGCAAAAAAATGCATTATCATCCCTTTCGGCAAAGGGGAAGTCCCTGCAAATGACAATATTAACAGTAACCCCTTAGTTCAAACCCCGTGGTGAGAGATTTGGGAACACAGGTTAATAGCAACTTTAACTTCGATCACCATGTGTCCACAGTGGTAAGGAAGGGCTTCTTTGTTGCACATCTCATAAGTAAAGGCATTGCATCCAGAGCCAAGGATGTTATTACTCCCTTGTACTCATCCATCATCAGACCACTAATAGAGTACAATGCTCCCTGCTGTATGTATCTCACCAGACACCTGCAGCAGCTGGAGAGATCTCAGAGGTTTCTCACCAAGAAAATTCAGGGCCTTAAACACATGACCTATATGGACAAACTAAAGGCCCTGTCACTATTCTCTGTATCTTGTAAGCTGCTGAGAGGCAAACTGTGCCTGGCCTACAGAGCAGTCTCAGACCCTTCTCAATACCCCTCACATCCTCTTCCTACCTGAAACGTGGCTCAAGCCACAAATCTCAAATAGTGAAATACTCCCACCAGGTTATAATATCTTCCGATCTGACAGACCTGTAAAAAAAGGTGGTGGCATGGCCATGCTCTACTCAAACATTCTTAACCTCTCACCGTACCCTTCCCCAATTCCGGACTTCCTCACAGCTGAAATCATGATCCTTAACTGCCATCTGAAGCCCCACAAAAAAACTTGCAATTGCCTCTATCTACCTTCCTCCTGGTAACAATCTGCCCATTCTTGAAAACATCCTATCCTGGTTCTCCTACAACATACCATATCACTTATCCTTGGTGATGTCAACATTGATTGGTCCAAACTCACAACTGACTCCCCCCAACTCAGTATCCACCTACACGGCTTCCACCAACTTGTAACATCTCCCACACGCTTCCATAAAAATTCCACTTCCAGCTCCATCATAGACTGGATCCTTACCAATTCCCCCCACCAATACCACAATCCCACCACCTTACCTGACTCCCTCAGTGATCATCTCCCTACCACCATCTTAAGACACTACTCCTATATTCCTAAACCCCACCTTATCAAAGACTGTCAAAAACTATCGACTTTCAATTCATCCCAATTTAACTCCATTCTCCACAACATAGATTGGTCCATCCTAAAACACCTCCTCCTCCTAAATGATGCTGTAAGCACTTTCAATAGCATCTTCATGAATACTCTAAACTCCTTAGCTCCCTCTAGGAAGATCAGAGTAAAAATCAAACCATGCTCCCTGGCTCTCCAAAGAGACTAGGTCCCTTATGAAACAAAGAGATCATGCTTGGAAAACCTGGCCTAAAACTAAGCAATCACCTTTTCTTCAAAAATACAGGCAACTGAGGAACCTTGCAAAAAAAACATACAACTAATGACAAAAAGTTATACTATAGCTCTGCTCAGCTTAACAACAAATCCAATCCTCAAAAATTTTGGTCAACTCTCAACAACAGCCTCTATCCTGGAAAGCCCTCTAATCCCTTCCCATACCCTAACTCTTCCTCTCAGGAAACAGCTACCCTCCTGAATAAACATTTTATTTCTTCCATCCAAAATCTGGTAATCTCTAAGCCAAACTCTACTTCGACACCCACCTATCCAGGTCCCAATAACACAACTTTGTTTTCTTTTGAGCCATTTCCCATTACTTACATCAAATCTCTACTACTCAAGCTAAAACCTTGCTCTCCTTCCACTGACAATCGATCTCCTACATTCCTCAAACTTGCTGCTGACTCAATTGCCTATCCTGTATCTATACTAATTAATCGATCTATTCTGGAATCAACTGTCCCCACCCTTTGGAAATCTTTCTTCACTATCCCTCTTCATAAAAGTGGAAAGTCCACTGACCCCTCAAACTACCGACCCATTGCCATTCTGTCCCCCCTCTCCAAGATATTAGAAAAATGTATTCACTCACAGCTTCTCAATCACCTCCTCACACACCACTTACTTAACCCTACCCAACATGGATTTCGTCCTCACCACAGCACCACCACTGCCATCCTCTCCTTCACTCGTATCATTGCAGAGGCCCTAGACAACAATAAACTCATTTCCTGTCTCTTCCTAGATCTCTCCAAAGCCTTTGATACTGTTTCTCATCCTCAACTACTATCCAAACTCGCAAATCTCCACCTATCCCCCTCCACACTTGCCTGGTTTAATAGTTACCTATCTGGCAGGGAACAATCTGTCAAATGGCTCTCATCCTCCTCACCTTTCCTTCCCATCTCCACTGGTGTTCCCCAAGGCTCCATCCTGGGACCCCTTTTCTTTAACATCTTCACCAATGATCTTTACACCTCATGCAAAGAATCTTCCCTTATTCAGTATGCCGACGACTCCACACTTATATCCATCTCAAATAACATTCCTGAAATACACTCCCTGACCTAACAGGCCCTACTATCCACTGAACAATGGCTCTCTCACAACCTATTGATCCTAAATCCCAAAAAGACCAAACTCCTACTTTTCCTTCCCCGTTCTCCTTCTCATCACAAAACCTCCTTTTTTATTACATCTTCTAACAATACAAACATCTAACCTGACACCCACACAAAACTCCTAGGGGTCATTATCGATGACAAACTCAAGTTCAACCTACACATACTCCAATGTATATAAAAAAAAAAAACAGAAACTAGATCTGCTATATCGGAACAAAAAATTCCTAACCCCTGAATCTAGACTTACCCTGGGCCAGGCACTCCTCCTCCCCTCCCTCTTATACGCCGCCTCAGTTCTTACCAATATCCAGGCCTCCACTCTAAACAAACTGCAACAGACTTAACATAAAATAGCCAGATTCATTACTAACTCCCCATACAACTCACACCACTGCATTTCTTTAAACTCTCTTCAATGGCTTGAACTTTCCCAGTTTCTGCTATCTTATCAATTTCATATGCTACACTCTATTCTGTCCATCTCTATCTTCCTTAGTCTCCATATACATCCCATCCCGGACCCTCCGTACTTCTAACCAACAATTACTTGATATCTACCACCCAAAAAGGTCAGTAGGCAAACTACAAACACTCCCTTGCCCATGGCTTGGAACAAACTTCCCCTTGACTTGCGTTCAATCTCCCACACCTCACACTTTAAAAATGAACTAAAAGCTTATTTTCTCAATTCCAGAACCTGCCCTTGCCATGACCCTACCTAATCTTGCTTCCCTTTATGTACCCTCAAAAGGACCATACTTAGTACCTCATTACACCTCTCTCTCCAATGTGTCTACTATGCATTTGCACAATTTTATACAAACAAAAAATGTTTATTGTTGACCTATTGAACTATATTAATGTAAAATTGTTACTTAGCTTCTTTTTAATGCAACTTTAACTTTATGCATGTAACCCAACATATGTGAATCGTTTTGCTACAACTGCTATATCAATATTGTTTAAAATTGTACTTGTTTTAAAATGTATTACTGGAGCTTTTCTCCTCGGGTCTCCACTGAAAATGGGCCACAAGCCCAGTTGGACAAACCCGGTTAACAAATGTCAATAAATAAATAATGAAAATGCTGCACATCCACAAGTCAAATAGAACAAGATTCGCTTCTTCTAGGTATGTTAACCTAGCATGCGACATTAACAAAACATGCTGGAGAGAAAGCTATGTCCCCCAAAGGCTACCACTCCTGTGGAACAAACTCCCAATTCATGTAAAACAGAGGTCCTCAATGACTCTATGTCAGCGTAACTTAGAAAACTGTACGGGAGACCATAAATTTACCCCTGGGGTGTCACCTACATCCCTCCTGGACAAGGACAATCAGTGTTGATCGTAGATTTGTGCTGCACATATAGACCATGCAACTTGGTCAATAAGAACAAGGGTATAACATGGCTAGGCTTGTAAAGGGCCAATAGCCTAGTAACCTCCTATGAACCTCTGAACTAAAAGGAATGTAACTTTCGGGGACAAATCAACAATGTGTGTCGGGGTAATCTTTAAACACACTTCATCTAACTTTTAAGCTAGCAAAATCAGTACAAAATAAGGTCAGTGTTAAGACAATCCTAAGGGGCACAAATGATATCTGAGCCAAGCCCTAAACAAGTGAGCCCATGTTACCACTAAGGTGTAAGAAGGCCCTAGTTCAGGATTCATGAAAGAAGAGAGCATGGTTAGGCTAGAAAAACAGTTTGACTGGTGTAGCGCTGTCAGTAGCATGAATCAGTGATTCATGAGAATACATTGCCTTGAATGTTATGCAGTGTAAAACCAGCTTGATGTCGATATGCGCAGTGCAGACAGTAGTATGGCACAGTAGAATGGCCATTCCATGTATCTGCTTATGGCCTACCCCCAACCCTCAACAACAAGGGCAATGAGGCACTTAACCCAAGATGCACACGCTCAAAGTTAACACACAGCTAAGTGAAGTGGACCTTGGGGATTTCTGGCCCTCTTCTGCACACTATATATGTTTAATAGTTTAATCTTTGTTGGCAGTGAATCATTCAACAAGGCTTTCATGTAGTTCCCTGGCCTCAGTGAACTTCGTTTCTGCTACTGAGTCATTGCTGAAGCACTGAGGTACACGTCAGCAAAGCAATTCAAAAGGATCTGTGCTGTAGTACAGATATTGTGCTTTATTACGCTATGTTTTGTTTCTAATTTAAATATGGTCTGTTGTGTGGAGTGTTACAAGCACACGTCATGTCTCTAATTCTCAGCATGGCATTTTATTCCAACAAACAGTATTTTTCATAAATCCCAGAATAAACCGATACCCTCTTACTGTTACAAATACAAGGCAAAAGATAAAAAGGATGCCAGGGCTGTAATATAATCTGGGCAGCAGCAGAGTACAATACCCTAAATAAAAAGTTGTTTTATCAACAGCACATTTTTATTTTGAGAGCAGTACCATATTAATTAATTAATCTTAGAAAATACCCTATATTTAAACAAGTTGGTTGACATATTCCACTTATTCAGAACTGCCAGTATTCCTGTGCAGTAGTTTCACACAATAAGTGCAAAATCACAAAGTAAAAGCAACATATACGCAACAGTAGTAGTCAAATGGTGGCAAAATTAAATGCAGGACTGTCATGCTGGCTGTACAAAAAAAAAAATAATAATAGTTTGCCAAAAGGATTTAAGAATGCATGTAAAATGGAACAGTGAGTGACTGTAAAGTAAACAGTCAACCAGTACTTATTTTAGCAATACAAGTTCAAAATTCAAAGTCTAAATTGCATGAAATATTTTTACTGGAATCGACTTAGTGGTGACTCATGCTCTCAAATACAATTATTGAGTGAAAAAAAATTGGCTGCTTTACTTCTAGCATCACAGTGTGCGCCTTTGCCAAGCATTTTAGTTAAATTTTATATACAGCAATAAAATAAAAAGTTTGGTTATTTAAAAAGGAACAAATTTAATTTACAAAAAGCTACAGCACAAAGGTTTACTTGACTGCGCCAATCAATATACGACAAATCTGCATTTTTTCCTTGAAGCTTGAACTCTGGCAGCCAACACTAAATACTTTCCATGTCTTTTTTTCAGATGGAAAATTGAATCTTTAATTTTGGCACTATTTCGAAAATAACTACGCTGAAGTTCACCACAGAGAGTAAAACTGTGTAAGTAAATCATCATAACATTATAAGTTAAAATGACTGATGCTACAGTGATGAGCACTGCAGGGATCTTTTTCCAGTGTAGATAGCCCAATGTCCAGAGCTTCACATCTCTCCTTCTGACTGGACCGACTCCACATTTGTATGCTCCTAATATAAAGGTGGCATCCTTTACCATCTTCCTTTCTTTTTATCCAAGGACAACTAACCAAAAATTTACTTGTAGGCTGCTCCTAAGTTACATCCTGGGCAAACTACCAATACTACAGGGAGCTCACCTGCGACCTACACCCCAGTCTTGTGCTAAGAATCCCAAGAATACTGGTTCTCCACAGATAAGACCAAGAAAACTCTAATACCCTTCTTACCATGGCTGGCACTGGAACTGGTGGTAGGGATCTGGTAACCCACCATAGTCTTTGGATACCCACAGATACACAAGTTGGGATGGAAGAATCAAAACTACACTGAAAAGCTAATCACACATGAACTACCAATACTTTTTGCTCCTTATACAGTTGCACAAAATTCTTCATATGGATCACTGTTACAACAATCACTGTATGGATGCTGCCTAAAGTTTAACTTGTAAGGAAGTTGGCTACTGCCCCAGGGCAAGCTGCAGTTGGCCCTGAAGGAGAACAGTGCTGAAACCAGTTCCCTTTCTGGACAGAATGTCCAGTCTGTAGTGCTTACACAAAATGTACCCAGAGGACCAGGTGGTTGAATCCAAAATCTCCTGGGTACTCAGCCCTCTAATAGCCACAATAGCAGAAGCTGTAGTGCTACTACCTTGTAAGCCTATGATCTTGTAGGGCCTTTCCATAACATCAACAAAAGTTAATACAATGAGCCACTCATGTGGCTATGGTGCATTTACAGCCCAAGTGTGCTTCTTTGTTAACAGCAAAAAACATACGTTGTTGCTCACCTTTTACACTGTTGATTTTATGCAGATCTCACCTGCCAGTGAGCAACCCAAGAATGCAAAATCCCCCCCTCCTTAATCTACAGATTAGGTAAAAAAGACTGGTAAATTGAATGGAATGGTTAAGAGCAATTGTGTAAAGAATTTAAGCATAAAGGAGACTTAACCAGTAAGCTATCCCTGTCCCTATGAAAAACTAGGAAGGGGTTGTTACAAATCATTGTATGGAGTTCAGATATTCTTCTCACTAAAGTGGACACAAAAGTGTTGTTTTCCAAGTCAGGAACTCAGTGGATGCTATAAACACCAGTTCAGAAAAAAAAGATTGGGTTAACATTTGTAGAACAAAAATGCCACAGCGGACTCATTACTTTCCTAGGGGCGCTCAGGTGTAAAAATCCACTAAAAACAAAACTGTGCAACTGGTAGCAAAAAAGATTAAAGGGAGTTACATTGGTAGGCAAGCTAAAATAGCAGACAAAATTATCTTCAATATAGGAAAGGCTAGTCCTGTACGAAAAAGCTCAGACAGATGTTAAGAAAATCACTGACTATCAGAAATGGGATCTTGATTATTCCTTCTAGCACCAGAGAGGAAGCCTCTTCAATTTATTTGTAGGATTTCCTAGTACTAGACCTTCTGTCTCCCTCAACATTGTTAACATGTCCTCTGAGTAAATGTGCCTTAATGGTAACAGCAACACTGTCCATGCTTGTCAGTTTGATTGTGCACAATTTGAGCTGTATCAGTGTCCCCCTGAGATGGGGGAGTACATGCACATGCTGAGAAGTACTGTTTTTCTCCCTTGCTTTTTGCATCAAGATGGAAAACCAATGCTGCCTTGACCAAAAGGGTGCTATATGCATCATTTTTGGTCTGTCTTCACATATCTTCCCAATCACACTGCAGAGTATGAGTACTGCAGAGTAAGGATACAGAAACAGGCCTGCACATTTGAAGTAAGGGGCATCCACTGCCCATACCTCCTTGCATGGTGTTGTAGGGCAGACATTTTTCAGATGCCAGATGCTTGGAAAAGCAAAGTAGTCTATTTTTAGTACACCCTGCCTGTGGGTGGGACCAAAACATAGAAGTGAGACACAGAGATACAGACACGTGCACACACACACACACACACACACACACACACACACACACACACACACACACACACACAGATTGGGGAGGGGGCAGAATGAAAGATCCTTGACCAACACTCCTTCATGCGGACTCTGCATTTGTTCTGTGTTCAGTAGATCTGCCAAGGCCTTCTCTAGAAAAGGGATGTACAAGTCTCTGAGAGTCATGCATGATTCCAAGGACATCTTGCATGCCTGTACAGAAAGCCTATACAGAGGGTATGACCAAGTCCACCCTTCTTTGCTTATGTACCACACCACTACTGACCATTCTCTTATAATGAGTAAACCACAGGATCCCAGAGTGGCTTGAATGCCATTCATGCCAGTACAATAGCCCTTATTTCCCTGCATGGAAGAGAGAAGGTTCTAGTCCCAGGTTTCCTGCATTCTGTGGTCTAAGTGGGTTCCCCAGGTTGTGCCTGAGGCATCGGTGGTGACTGTTTGATTCACAACTGTGTGTTGAAGAACACCCATGTTTATCCGTACTGTTTGTCTTCTCCATGAGATCTTTCACCTTACACAAGGCAGTAGAGGCACAGTCTCTTCCAGTGACTTGGTAAGTTGGTGCTACCTACTTTTGAAATATCTTTCAATTTTCTCATGTGATTGTTTTAGAGGGGGACCAAAGAGTCAATACCATGCATCATAGGATCTTCAGGAATTTATTTGCCAAGGCAGAGTTCTTTTGAGATGTCCCATGAAAAAAAAATAGATCAGAAAATCTATATTGTGTTGGGGAGGAAAGTCTTCTGAGTGTAAGAGTCCAATAAGGTACCTAGAATGACTGCTGTTCTGGATGGTTTTAGATGGAAGTTGAAGATGAGAGAAAATACCAGGCTCTGTAAACAATCCAGGTTGTAAGTTAATGCTCTCTGTAAATCCATCAAGGTCTTGGCCTGGACCAGGTATTCATACAGATAAAGGGCAAGTGTGTATATGTCCTAGGTTCTGTAACATGGTACAATTGAAACCATGTATTTTGTAAAGACCCTAAGGATAGCTGTTAATTCAAAGAGCAAAGAAGAAAATCAGAAAGCACCTGTAGTTCCTGTGTATATAAACAGGCAGGCAGGTATCCTTTAACTCCAAGGTGCTCATCAAGGCTTAGAGAAGCAGGTAGAGCAGAAGGGCACACAGTGACTACATTATAATCTTTGGCCCTTACTTAGCTTAAATAGATCTAGGATAGCTCTCCAATGTACATTTTTTTCTTGGCACCAGAAACAGACTTCAGTAGAAACCCAAGGCCTTTTGGCATGCTCTCTGCTGTTTGTTGCTGTAGTAAGAAGTGTCAAAAGGGAGTTGCACCATAAGCCTTTGGTCACTGGTCAATTATGGGATTCAATACAACTCTTGGACAGACAGGAAGTTCAGTCTTTACCCCAGTGACAAAGTTAGCAGCCTTCGTCTGTTTTCTAGGAGTCTTTCCCAAACGTCTGTATGGGGTAGAGGAGGACAGAAAGGGCTGGGATGATTCTGGGGTAACAGGAGGAGGGGAAATGCATGACAGAGTTACTACTGCACCAAATTGCTCTATGCTCCACTTTCTCATCTCTTTAACCCTTTCTCTTATGAAAACCACTTCTCCCCTTCAAATGTTATTGTTTACCATTATGATGGCAGTAGGATCAATGCTTGAAAGGGTAATTCCAATCAACATCAGGGTGGAAAAACTACATCACTAACTCCATCATCTTCCTCTTCGTCTCCAGTTTTTTTTTTTAATTTTGAGAAGTGGTCCAAAGAGAATTCAGAAGCTACAGCTTCACATTCTCCGCCATGGGTTGCATCCTCAGCCAGTCATGCCCACAACCACAAATCCCACTGCAACACATGGATGCTGCATGAAGAGCATAACAGCCACATCTATGATTGACTTGAACAAGGCAGACCAGTTTTGTCTTCAAGGTAATGCCAAACATTTCCCTTAATGCTCCAATCAACTGTTTGAGCTTTCTTCTAATGCTTCAGTCAATTAATTTGAAGACTTCATTTTGACAGCTGATTATGCGGTTTGAGAATTTAGAGCCCCAAAAGGCAGAATTACTACACTTTATTTATAAAATGACTCAAGATCCCACCCCTTAGTCATGAGGAACAGAACCTGAAGTTGGCCCCAGCTTTGACTTTTATGTAACATTCATATCCACATGCATCACTGGTGGATCTGCCACTGGGTTCCTGCGAAGATAACGTCAAAGGAAACTAGACACTGCAGAAATGGTCAAACTTCCTGGAAGCAAGGCTACTGCATGTCTCATCGTCCACCAACCTATCAAAGGCACACACAACTAAAAATCTAAGGTGTCCACATAAGTAAAGATCCAAGGCGCGCGCGCACAACTAAAACTCCAAGGCGCGCGCAACTAAAACTCCAAGGCGCGCGCGCAACTAAAACTCCAAGGCGCGCGCAACTAAAACTCCAAGGCGCGCGCGCAACTAAAACTCCAAGGCGCGCGCGCAACTAAAACTCCAAGGCGCGCGCAACTAAAACTCCAAGGCGTGCGCGCAACTAAAACTCCAAGGCGCGCGCGCAACTAAAACTCCAAGGCATGCGTGCAACTAAAACTCCAAGGCACGCGCGCAACTAAAACTCCAAGGCACGCGCGCAACTAAAACTCCAAGGCACGCGCGCAACTAAAACTCCAAGGCACGCGCGCAACTAAAACTCCAAGGCACGCACGCAACTAAAACTCCAAGGCACGTGAGCAACTAAAACTCCTTTGCACGTGCGCAACTAAAAATCCAATGGGTCTATATTACATGATCGAACCTTTAGTTAGTCGAATAACTAAAACTCGATCACTAAATGTCCAAGTCCCAAAAACACAAATGGCAATTTCCACACACACAAACAATTTGTTTGGCAGTTACGCAGATTTTGCCCTTTCTACAATGTGGAGCAATCTTGGAGTTGGTATATTTAGCTTGGTGGGTGTGGGGGCAAAGCCTCCCACTTGATTTGTGTTTAATGTTTTTTTTTTTGTTTTTTTTCAGATGGGCAATGGCATTGTTTCCCTGTGTGGAAACTGCCATTCACAGTTTTGGGACTTCAACATTTAGTAATCGAACTTTAGTTATTTGATTAACTAAAGCTTCGATCATGTAATATAGAGCCAAATCCAAGGCACGGGTGTAACTAAAAATCCAAGGCACACACATAACCAAAAATTCTTTGATGACTTCCTGAATGACAAATCTCTTACGAGTGGGAACAAATAGGCAAGGCTAGGGGCAACCCTGCCTCACAGCTGGCAGCACAGCCCCCCCCACCATAAAAAAAAGAGTGTGACAGAGAGACAGAGGCACAGAGAGAAAGTACAGTAAACAGCATTGCTGTCAGCCAACACTATACAACATTTCATTATAAATGACACAAAGCTCAAAACTGTAGTCCTCAGATAAGACAAAAGGTAAAGGAAACCATAATGATTTACTACCAGCTTTATGAAAAGAATGCCTAATCATCACATATACTATTTTGCTTTAGCTACAAAAATAATGCTCTTTTGCCTGCTGCTGAAATTTCTTCTTATCAAGGAAGATCCCAAGACCTCTACTGTTTACAACAACCTAGCTACCCCTCCCATTTCCTTCTTTTTTCCTACTGTGCGGTTTACTAAATTCTACAAATAAATGTGTTCAGAATATCTAATTGTGATGACGTAAATATGCTCAGACAAAGCATAGGGGGAGGGCAACTACAAATCCACATCGCACAGTTTATTTCTTCTTCCTCCAGCCACATAAATCACTTAACAGTTGCTAGGCAAAAATTTAGTCACATTTCAATATGTTAATTATACAAAGGAATAGTGATGATTCACAATTAAGAGATCATAAACAAGGTACCAACAAAGTCGAAATTTTAACAGGCAGCATAAAGAACTAAATACATACTCTCTGCATGTATTTATGAAGGTATCCCCAAGATCCAAACCCCCCCCCCACAAAAGTACTGCATTACACAAGGTTGAGCTGTCACACAAAATGGCAAGAACAGAGTTTGGGGGTATAAATGAGTAGTGCAGGAACTAAACAATAGTTGTACAACAGACATTATGAGGAAAATTTCCTCCCAACACCTTCCCCAACGCTATACTGTACGCATACATTCACCACTGCCCTGCAAAATTCCAGCATGCTGTTGCTAAATCCAGGTCCATTCAACAGGCCCATTTTCAGATGATTATTGTTTATGCCTGTATAAATGATCTGCTTGGTCATCAATATTTGCCAAAGCAGAACTTGCAAAATCCCAATAAATAAACCCATATAGTAAGCAACTTTGACAGACGAAGCCACTGTTAATCTGCTGTCAAGCACTGGTGAACATACTGCCTAGAAAACTGAAGATGATGGGGAAAAAAAAAAACTGGAAGACTTACTTTTGATAACTTTGCTGCTTTCTCGCACAACCTCGTCTTTTGCATGATCCATTTCATTAATAGTCATCAGTACCTCCTGGTATGCCTTCAAAGCCAAGTGCATTCTAAAGGTGAAATTGATAAAACTTTGTTTTTTCATCATCATCATCTAAACACAATACATGCACAGAACTAAATAAATCTTTCTTGGAGATATGGCAAGGGCATTAACCATCTTAATACAGATTATTGCAAAAAAAAAAAAGTGAAACGCACATTGCCAAAACAAATAGGACTCCATATTAATGCTACTTAAATTTATCTTTCCTTTCCACATGTTACCCTCCTCTTCTAGAATTTACAGACTTGCCTTTATTTACTCTATCTTAATGATTGTCATCTCAGAGTACTGTAATATTCCACATGTTCCACCCAATCCTACACCACCCAGTTTCACAGCTCGCCGTGAAAGAAGCAAGATGTACTATTTATCCAAACTTCAGTGCTCCCAGCTTTATTAGCCTGGACAAGGACGTACTCTACCAAGGAATACAGCCTCATGGCTATCAGGGCCTATCTCTTCAATTATTTCCACTCTTGTTAGTCTGGGACCAGTATAGGTCTGGTATGGGTTCTGTGTAATGATGCTGGTCCTTAAGGGTCAAGAAACTCCATAGCAATAAGAGTGCATTTCTCCCTTAAATGGTGACGATATGGTCAGGGAGCTTGATATGGGCTCTGCCCATATCGCAGCAAACCCTGAGGGGTCAGTAGTAAGATTTACATAGTCCAAAAGAGGGGTCACTTCTCTGCAAAAGAATGACATTTGCAACCTTCTTAATTTAAAAAAAAGTGATCTCCTGGAAAGAGTAAATGTCTTGCCTCTAAACAAGAGAGAAGAAAAGCAAGAAGTTCCAATACTGCTTTACTGTATATGAAAACTATTTTGTAAATGAGTACTAGATTCTTAGTGTTTCCAATATGTTGAAATTTAAATAGCTAATGACAATTACCCAAGAAATATTGGCAATTAAGGCAGCTTTAAAAGCCTGCCACATATTACTTTATGTAGGAGTTTACAATAACCCCTAGTAACACAGTTCAGTTATTTCAGTCCAGGTCTCTCAACTTCATATCAAATCAAGAATAATTCTGGAAATGTCAAGGAAAAAGCTCACAGTTGCACTAGTCTTAAAACCTGCTAAAAAACACCTATACAGTAGCTAAATCTGTAGATACACAGAATGTAAGGAACACACACACTAACGAATTTCACCAGCCCATGAAATATACAATCCATCTGTAAAGTGGAAATCATGAATATCCCACAACTC
Source organism: Protopterus annectens (assembly GCF_019279795.1). Lineage (NCBI taxonomy): Eukaryota > Metazoa > Chordata > Ceratodontiformes > Protopteridae > Protopterus > Protopterus annectens. Next base: position 932,267,164 of record NC_056743.1, on the reverse strand, counting down.
ATCCACACAACTCAAGGAATTCATCATCATATATAAAATTTTTGTACCGTCTTGACCAAGATGTGTATTCTTTCTTGTCCATTAGCATCATTTCATAATAGGTAGTAAGATTCTGATCAATGAAGTGAAAAGTCCGCACACTGACAGTTTCTGAAACTAGTTCTGCCCGAAAGCGGTACATCCGATTGAATGCCATGAAGAAAGCCATGGACCACAAATAATATGTCTCATCATGCTGCTCGCTCTTTTCACGAATCAAGTTGTCCTAGAAAAGAAGCACACTGCATTAATAAAAAGACAAGGTGAAGCTTCAAGCTGTCTTACTTAAACTACATAATTCTGCATATAATTAAAATAAAAGAATACAAGTTAGCTATACAATGACCTTTACTCAGATATGGAATTGCTCTGCCGTTAATGTGATTTCAAATTTGTCAGATGGACTGTCTCAGCATGTTCTTCTTAATTCTCCCAAGTTAAACCTGAAAAAGAAATAAACCCTACAATTTCGGACTACTGCAGTTAATATAAACATTACATAAAATAAGCCATTCCAAAGATTCTTTCAAAAGCACCAAAGTAACTGCCACACGATTAAGGTGTGCACAAGATAGCAGTGTAAGAGAAAGTACAGTTGTGTTAAGAACTTCAACATATCTGTGGTATATGGGGGAACATTTGTCCATGCTACCTTAGTTTTTTCTTGTCCCCATCAGCTAAGGGGATGTAGAATGCTCCTAAAGTACGAGCCACCCAGATAGAATACTCTATATAAAAAAAAAAAAAGCAGTCCAGCTGGAAGTAACAACAAACCGGTCTTCTCCAGATTCTTTGCCCAACCTAAAGGGATGAGCAAGTTGTAATGGAAGCAAAGGACGAAAGTACATGGTTAAGTGACTCGATACTAACACACCTCAACCCCAAGATGCCCAAAGGAAAGTAAGTAAAGGTGTAGTGGAAGGGAAATACCACTGCAAAAGTGAACATACGCCAACATCTGCAATTATGTTAATTTCCTAACACAACTGTACTATGATCATCATACTGTTAAATGCAGTAGTAGTGAGAACGCTTGAAGTGAGCAGCTGGCTCTAAAAAGTTGCTACTTGCTATGAGAAATCATACTGTAGCTTTAGAGGTAATCTTCATGTTAAAATGCTTGGAGAAGGTGTGGACAGATGACTAGGTAGCTGCTTCCAAAATGGTCTGAGCGCTGACTCCTCTCAGGAAGGCAGTACTAGCTACTACTCCTCTTACAGGGTGGTCCCTCACATGCTCTAGTACAATCTTGACATGGAAGAATAACAGAAACAGATGCAGTAAACCAGCCATTTCAGAAATGGTCTGTTTAGAGAAAGAGCTACCATCCCTATCCTTTGAAAAAGATATGAATAACTGGTCTCATTTCCCTTCCCAATTGTCTAAGTACATCCAAGGCAAGCAAACCCTCTTCCCCTTTTCCTCCAGGGGGCAATGTAGAAAACAAAAGTTAATGGCCTGATTTAAGGAAAATTCTGTCACCATTTTGGGCAACAATGTAGACTGTAGAGGCTTTAGGTCAACTGGTACCCTAGCCAAAAGGGATCCAGTGCATCCCCCACCACACCACCAGGTGCCCCCATCTTGGTCTACTACCCCAAACAAATACTGAAATTGCACCCCTGGTAGAGCTGCGCCCTACGCAGCCGCCTAGTTGGCCTATGTCTAAGGCTGGCTATGAATGTAGAACTGGTGCAGTGTTACCAAGGTCCTTGTAGAAGATGAGAAAAGGCTGTTTGCACATGACAGCCTGCAGTTCTGACATTCTTCTGGCACATAAAATGTCCATCTTCTAAGTCAAGTACTTGAGAAGTTTACCAGCACCTGGCTGAAAAAGTGGTAACGTAAACCTCTCTAAACACATAACCGAGGTCCCATTTTGGAGAGGTTACTTCCTTGGAAAGTCTCAACTCCAAGATACCCTTTAAGGAATTGCTTTATGGATAAAAAATAAAGACAAGAATCACATGGTAAGCAAAGAGAAACTGCAGACACATAAACCATCAATGAAGCCCAAGGTTGAACAGATATTTGACAATCACAGGCACTGAAGTCCGATTAGGGTATAGACCTCCTCTCTTATATCAAAGGGAGAACAATTTCCAGTTAGGTATGATTTTCTTGTGTCTGGTTTACTAGCATCCCTTAGGATAAGAAAGCATGTCCTTTGGAAAACACGTGCCTAAAGGGGATGACATTCTAGATTATCTGGGCTATTAGCATTAGACTTTTCAGGTCGGGAAATATGAATTATTCCTTCTTCTCGGTCAAGATGTTTACCCGCTGAAGGTGCAGCTCAGGTTCTGTCCTTATCACAGTGAATAGGAGAAAATAAAAAACACTGCCGTCTCAACCAAAAGGGAGATATTAGTAGCACTTCTATCTGTCCTCCTTTATCTTCTGTATTATATGAGTAAAGGAGGATTTGGAAAAACTAGTATAAAAGCAGGTCTACCTAGCTTACTAAGAAGGCATCTGTTCTATTTCTGGTACACCCAATCTGTGAACCAAATACAGAACTACATACCCTGTACAATATCCATTCATTAGGGTGTGCCTTTTTCTGCCCAGCTGGATTACAAGAATGTTTTCCTGAGAGGGTAGCAATCTGTTCAAAGGGTCAAGTTTGACTTGAAGTAGGCACCAGGCCTCGAGCACCAGCCTGTATAAGGTAAGCCACCATGTTTCTAACCTGTTTATGGACTAAATCAACAAGTTGTTTTCTGTAAGCATATTTAGGATCACTAGATAAAATTACTGTCCTCATCTCTTCGGCAATGATGTACTTTTTCCTAAAGCTTTTGTCCCCAATTCTGATGAATCATCACTGTCCCTGATTGGGCCCCCTGACTACATCTGAGGAATCCAAGGTAACACACTGCCCAGCAACAGACAGAATGAATTATCCACATTGCATGTTGTATCCACCATGAGTTTTCCTTCTTGACATAATGCAACATGAGGATGAGACACTCTTCTTTCTTCGACACCACTGGAGTTCTATCATGTGAAGCCTAGATTTCGGACCATCAGAACTGAAGATGTCATGCATCCCAGTATTCTAAGGAACTCTTACACATTAATCTGAATATGCAATCCTGTGGCTATACAGTATGAAGTAAAAAAAAAAAAACATTTTTCTAAGGGAAGGAATGCCCTCAAGTTCACAGCTCTCTATAAGGTCACCAGGTAACAGGACCTGGCAGGAGGGTAGTATCTGGAATACTGGCATCTACAGTGAAGCAAGATGAAGAAAACTACAGTGCTGTTTTTGCTTCCTCTACAGTTGGTGCCTGAATTAGACAATTATACATTCCGAGGTAGTTGTTAAATGCCCTTGGTTATGCAGTTAGCATATTCCTGGAGCCAGGCACTTCTTGAACATCTGGAGAGCAGAAGACTAACTAAAAGACAAAGATGCAAGTTGGAAGTAAGCACATCATACTTTGAATCTGTAGTACTGTCAAATCTATTTTGAAAATGCATACATGGATATACATAGCATTTCAAGTTTAGGGGTGATCATGAAGGCTTACGAGAGAAAAAGAGGCAAAAAAAGAGTTTTCAAGGATACCATACTGAATTTAAGCTTTTCTTAAACTTGTTTATCCTTGACAAGTATAAGACTAGCCTTATAATGCCATCTTGTTTTTGGACAACAAACAAATCTTGAATAGAATCCTGTACACTCTTCCTATTCTGGTTTTCTCTCTCTCTCTGTTACTTCAATATACATGTATGGATGTATATATAGATATCACACACAGACACACACACACACACATATATATATATATATACATACATACATACATACATACACACACACACACATATATATATATATATGTGTGTATATATATATATATATATATATATATATATATATATATATACATACATACATACACACACACATATATATGTATGTATGTATATATATATATA